>NC_138178.1:95288112-95550676 GCF_964165515.1 Mesoplodon bidens
ATATAGAATAGATTCAAATATCTGCAAAAAATACACACCAGATAAATCAGTTGAAGTTGATGATGAGCATATGTGTATGTGTGAGAAACTTCTCTGAGTTAAGCAAAATGATAATGAGACTGTTTTAAATGTTTATCATACTTTGTACTTTTCAAAACATTTTCATATATATTTTTTCATTTTTTGACAGATAAAGAGGATTGGCATTATAATCCCATTTTATATGTGAAGAAATGGAGAGGATTTGACCAACCTCCTAGAACCAAGCTCATAGATTTGACCAAGCTCTTAGAGTGGCAGATTGGATGAGAATCTGGCTGTTGACTCTCAGTCTAGTGGTCTTCCTAATACTTTAAACTGTCTACACACATAGCATTGAAAAACTCAATATTTATGAATGAGTCAACTTTGCTTGTGTACGAACATATGCGTTTATCCAGGAATGCCTTTAAAATGTCAGCTCTAAGAGTGATATGTAAATATTTGTCCATCTAGTGCAGATTCTGCAAAGACAAATATTTCTCTGAAAACAAATCTTACCAAACAAATTATGATACCTTTGTAGTTAAATAAACAATAGACATTGACGTTCGTATTGTCATAATAATCTAAGATCTTTTCAGAAATGGTTGCTTGTACTTTTACCATGCTCAGAAAACAAGATAGCACCTCCTATATTTAGGAATTCAAAAAAAAAAAAAAAAAAAAAAAAAACAACCCAACTTGGATAGTTAGAAACAAAGCAACCTTCCCTAACAAAGGGGAATCAACTCTGCCTGCCAGCAACAGATGCGGTATTGGTTGTGGAATGGCTTCCCTTTTCTATTTGTCTATGCTGGACTCATGTTTGCTGGCCTTCTCCTAATTTTGAGGTGTTTCATGAACATCATTAACCTCATATAATGTCTGTGAAAGTGATGAGAAGGAGCATTCTATTGCACTAATTCTTTTTTTTTTTAACATCTTTATTGGAGTATAATTGATTTACAATGGTGTGTTAGTTTCTGCCGTATAACAAAGTGAACCAGCTATACATATACATATATCCCCGTATCTCCTCCCTCTTGCATTTGCCTCCCACCCTCCCTATCCCACCCCTCTAGGTGGTCACAAAGAACGGACTGATCTCCCCGTGCTATGTGGCTGCTTCCCACTAGCTGTTTTACATTTGGTAATGTATATATGTCCATGCCACTCTCTCACTTTGTCCCAGCTTACCCTTCCCCCTCCCCGTGTGCTCAAGTCCATTCTCTACATCTGCATCTTTATTCCTGTCCTGCCCCTAGGTTCTTCAGAACCAATGTTTTTTTTCTTTTCAGATTCCATATATATGTGTTAGCACACGGTATTTGTTTTTCTCTTTCTGACTTACTTCACTCTGTATGACAGACTCTAGGTCCATCCACCTCACTACAAATAACTCAATTTTGTTTCTTTTTATGGCTGAGTAATATTCCATTGTATATATGTGCCACATCTTCTTTATCCATTCATCTGTCGATGGACACTTAGGTTGCTTCCATGTCCTGGCTATTGTAAATAGAGCTGCAATGAACATTGTGGTGCATATCTCTTTTTGAATTATGGTTTTCTCAGGGTATATGCCCAGTAGTGGGATTGCTGGGTTGTATGGTAGTTCTATTTTTAGTTTTTTAAGGAACCTCCATACTGTTCTCCATAGTGGCTGTATCAATTTACATTCCCACCAACAGTGCAAGAGGATTCTCTTTTCTCCACACCCCTTCCAGCATTTATTGTTTGTAGATTTTTTGATGATACCCATTCTGACTGGTGTGAGGTGATACCTTATTGTAGTTTTGATTTGCATTTCTCTAATGATTAGTGATGTTGAGCATCCTTTCATGTGTTTGTTGGCAATTTGGTCTTCTTTGGAGAAACGTCTGTTTAGGTCTTCTGCCCATTTATGGATTGGGTTGTTTGTTTTTTTGATATTGAGCTGCATGAGTTGCTTGTATGTTTTGGAGATTAATCCTTTGTCAGTTGCTTCATTTGCAAATATTTTCTCCTATTCTGAGAGCTGCCTTTTCATCTTGTTTATGGTTTCATTTGCTGTGCAAAAGCTTTTAAGTTTCATTAGGTCCCATTTGTTTATTTTTTGTTTTTATTTCCATTTCTCTAGGAGGTGGGTCAAAAAGGATCTTGCTGTGATTTATATCATAGAGTACTCTGCCTATGTTTTCCTCTAAGAGTTTTATTGTGTTTGGCCTTACATCTAGGTCATTAATGCATTTTGAGTTTATTTTTGTGTATGGTGTTAGGGAGTGTTCTAATTTCATTCTTTTACATGTAGCTGTCCAGTTTTCCCAGCACCACTTATTGAAGAGGCTGTCTTTTCTCCATTGTATATTCTTGCCTCCTTTATCAAAAATAAGGTGACCATATGTGTGTGGGTTTATCTCTGGGCTTTCTACCCTGTTCCATTGATCTATATTTCTGTTTTTGTGCCAGTACCATACTGTCTTGATTACTGTAGCTTTGTTGTATAGTCCGAAGTCTGGGAGGCTGATTCCTCCAGCTCCGTTTATTACTCTAATTCTTATTGGCTCTGAAGAAAGTAAAGATGATCAAAGGTGAAGAGATGGTGTTGAATTCTTCAAATTTGCAAGATGACTCATTTAACACCAGGAAGTTTCTGAAGGATGAACTGCAAATCATGTAATGCATGCAAACCACCATCCCTATGCAGTTAACAATACACAACAAGAATGAAAGAAGAGTGATTGAAGATGTGGAAAAACTTTGGGGTTTATTCTTTAAGAAGGGATCAGTATTAAAAATGGATACCAATTAGCCTAATATTAATTTAGGAGAAAGTGAGGAGAAGGCTTGGTCTGGTGAAAATTGATGGTTTCACAGACTTTAGGACTGTTCTCGTCAGCAAATCATCCACATGAGGAGTCATTGGTGAGTGTCTGATGGATCGTCAACTCTTGGGGAGTCATTAAGAAGGGCCTTTTACCTACCACTACAGCTATGTGTCTTAGAAAAAGATGCCCAATTCTAAGAAATATCAGTGAAAAGAAGAGGAAGATGACTGGTACCAAAGCTTTGAAGTATCACCTACCTATCCCATTTGGTGGAAACACAGAGAGAAACTGCAACCTTAAACAAGTCACTTGCACTTATAACCAGCCTCTTGGTACCTAACTTTTATATAATACATCGTGAGTTCTTCATATTGTTAGGTTTTAGGTAAAACATGGCAAGTTGATTTCACAGATTTCATTTTACCCAGTAATTTTAACATCTAGCCTGGAAAATCTTTAATCAGAACAATTAATGGGGCTAAACTGTATTAGTCTGAATTTCATCATCTGGCTTTGCACATTTCTGCAAATAAAGACATGGTGATAAAGACATGGTTAATGAATAGATTGGCCAAAAGGAGGACCAAGAAGAGAATAAGATGAAAAGTAAGTGATCTGATGACCTGAATAGCAATTGTGGTGGTTGGCTGGCTGGTAGTAGTGGGGCAGGTGCAAAGTGCCAATAGATGTTCCATTCCACTTGGTTGGTCTACTTAGAGGTAGACCTTCCATTAAATATCCATTAATGAGAAGAACTTTAGTGCATGACTAGTTAGTTTCTCATAGAGTGAGGTTGTAATGTGAAAGCCAAGGTTACCCATAACATTCACAGATTCAGTAGCTCTGCATTTTCTCAGCCAGTGTTGGAGTTTTCAGTCCTATTTTGTCATCTCCATGGTGGTGACACCCTCTCCTGCAGATACTCGGACCGGAAATCTTTCAGTCGTATTTGATTTCTCTCTCTCTTCTCCATTCCAAAATCTAATCTGGCATCAAGTCCAATTGATTCTACACCCGAAATATTTCCTATATCACCTTCTACTGCCCCATTCCAAATCTTGTCATCTGAGATATAAGGGAGGAAAAACTTGGGCTCAGGAGTCAGACCTGATTTGGGAACCTGGTACCAGCACCCACCAGCTTTATGAACTTGAGCAGTTACTTAACTTCTCTAAGCCTCATCTTTCTCACCCAGAAAATGGCATTAGTACTAGTATCAAGTTTGTGAGGTTGTCTCGAAGATTAAATGAGATAACACGAGTATAGTACTTAGTGTTGGATCAGAGTTAGCTATCCGAACCTGCATCATTCAAATGGATTCCTAACGGGTTTTCATTTCTCTGATCTTTTTCTCCTACAAACCATTTTTATTATTGTCAGAGTTATTTTCTTAAAATACTGTTTGGATTCTATTACCCTCATGGCTAAACACACACACACACAAAAGCATTAACACTCACAAGAGCAGCAACAACAACAACACAATAAGAGTCCTTTCCTGGCACTTTATTACCTATATGAAGTTTGTCTATTGTGACCTCTTACAGTCAAGTTCCCTCCTGCCTTGCCAACTTTATGTCCTGTTGTGCCTAGTTGTCAGCCTATGCTCCTCCTCATACCCCTCCCTCTCTCTGTGTACAGCATGCACTTTTAGCGTTCTCTCTGTCTTTTATTGCATCCTCTTTCAGTCTGGAAGGCGCTTTCCATCTGTCCTTACCTACTCATTCTTCAAGGCCCACTAAGTCAGACTTTGTACTTTCTCCTTTTCCCCACAATGTTGTTTGTACCTCTGTTATACAACTCGTTTCTTCCTGCCTTAAAAAGAGTTTACTGAGTTGTTTTCATGCCTCTGCCACCATCACATTCTAACCTTGGGAATGTAAGGAACTTGTTTTAAGAATCTTTGAGGGACTTCCCTGGTGGCACAGTGGTTAAGAATCTGCCTGCCAATGCAGGGGACATGGGTTCGAGCCCTGGTCTGGGAAGATCCCACATGCCACAGAGCAGCTAAGCCTGTGTGCCACAACTACTGAGCCTGTGCTCTAGAGCCTGTGAGCCACAACTACTGAGCCCGTGTGCCACAACTACTGAAGCCCATGCACCTAGAGCCCGTGCTCCACAACAAGAGAAGCCACCGCAATGAGAAGCCCGTGCACTGCAACAAAGAGTAGCCCCCACTCGCCACAACTAGAGGAAGCCTGCGTGCAGCAACGAAGACCCAATGCAGCCAAAAATAAATAAACAAATAAATTTATTAAAAAAAAAAGAAAAGAATCTTTGAATTCTCCATAGAGCCTAACTCAGTGGACTGCATATTTGCAAGTGCTCAGGAAATAAATGCTGAATTGGATAAAATTATTATAGCTTCATTAGCCCTTGTCTATTTAACAGCACTCTCATTTACAGTACTATTCCAGGGTTTATTTTTGAGTGTCTTTCCATTTTAGCTTTTGGGTCACTCAGTAAGGATCAGTACCTAGCATGGTGTTGACATGTAGGTGCTTTGAATTCAAAGCACTATAGGTTAGATTCCCAGTAGGTTGACATTTTTGGTTGCTAGGAAATGATGTAATAAAAAAGTGTCACTCCACCAGGCACTGGACATCTAAATGGGTAGAAAAGAGTGTGGAGATACTCTTGAGATGAAGGGAGAGGACTTTGAGTTCATTCAGGGAAGCTTGGGGAAGGGTTTTGAAGCATTTATCCATATAGCCATGAAGAATCACGGTAGAATGTTAGGGAAGGGGGCATGAGATCAGGGTGACAATTGAGGAAGGTAACTTCAGCATGTGGTGGGCACTGCCTATTGTTTACTGGTACTGTTAAAGGCTGTGAGACCTGCATTCGGGGAGGGAGGTTGTTGTACTGCATTTCTCTCTACAGAAATACTTTGCAATGAAATATACTTCTACATCTCCACTCTCCACCTTCCCCTGTGTGGTAAGAGATGGAAGGATATTAACAAAGAATGGTTTATTAGTCCCTACTTTTTCTTTATATAATCTCTCTACTCTCTGATATTGTGCCAGATGGAGACCTCAAATGAAACATCTCAATAAATTATTTTTTGACTGCTCCATTAGACCCCTAATTTAGTGTTCTCCATTTGTATGGGCCACTAGCTTGTTAAGAATCTGATGCAAGTTATGGATCCATTCCTTAGCTAAGTACACCTGTGAATGGGCCCTCTAAGATTTTCATGTAATTTCAGATAGTTCATTGACCCGCCCAAAGTCTATCCATGTAAGTCCCTGTTCAAATTCCATATTTGCCAACTGTATTAGTTTTCTATGACTGCATAACAGATCACCACAAACCTAGTTGCTTAAAACAGCACAATTTTTTTTTTTATCTCACAGTTTTTTGCGAGTCAGGGGTCTGGGCACATCAGGCTGAAATCAAGAGGTCAGCTGCAGCTGTGATCTCATCTGAGGCTGGGGGGGGTCCTCATCCAAACTCATTCAGGTTGTTGGCAAAATTAATTTTCCTGCAGTTCTAGGACAGAGCTTAGAGCCATTTTCTTGCTGGTATCACCAGGAGGCACTCTCAGCTCCTAGAGGCCACCCTCAGGTCGTAGTGACATGGCCCTCTCATAACACAGCAGCTTGCTTCTTCAAGATCATCAGGAGAATCTCAGTCTAGTCAGCTAAGATGGAGTCTCACGTATCATGTAGTGCAATCCAGAGAGTGACATTTCATCGTAATCACAGGTCCCACCCACACTCAAGGGCAGAAGATTATACAGTGTGCATACACCAGGGTAGGGAATGTTGGGGTCATTTTAGAATTCTGCCTACCACACCAACTCTCCACTTTATTAGTTTTCCTAATTATAGTATTAGGACATACTGTTAAGTTGTGAGATGTCACAAATAATATGTTATTAATAAAGTACTGGAATTTACCATTTTCTCCTAAAAGGAGCAGATTATGGTTATCCCTAATG
The DNA here is from genome assembly GCF_964165515.1 of Mesoplodon bidens. Classification (NCBI taxonomy): domain Eukaryota; kingdom Metazoa; phylum Chordata; class Mammalia; order Artiodactyla; family Ziphiidae; genus Mesoplodon; species Mesoplodon bidens. The sequence goes on from NC_138178.1 coordinate 95,294,887, forward strand.
ATGTCACTCCCTTTCGCTGGCTCTCCTGAAAGAGACAGAAATGGATGGAGTTACTTAAGTCCCCTGTGGTAGGCTGAATAATGGCCTCTCAAGATATCCACATCCTAATCCTTGGAGCCTATGACTATTACCTTATATGACAAAAGGGATTTTGCAGATGTGATTAAGTTAGGATTTTACGATGAGATTTTCTGGGATTAGCTGGGTGGGATTTAAGTGTAATCAACAATGTAGGAAGCCAGAGGGAGATTTAACTGCAGAAGGAGGTGTGACAAGCAGGAGGTTGGAGTGATCAGCGGAAGGGGTCATGAGCTGTAGAATGTAGGTAACCTCCAGAAGCTAGAGAGGCAGGGAGACAGATTCTCCCCTCAAGTTTCTAAAGGAACCATCCCTACTAACACCTTAACTTTAGCCCAGGGAAACTGATTTTGGACCTCTGACCTCCAGAACCGTAAGAAAATAAATTTTGTATTGTTTTAAGCCACTAAATTTGTGGTCATTTGTTACAGCAGTCCTACGAGGCTAATATGCCCCCTAATAACTCCACAAAATTCTAGATACGGCATCACCCCACGTTTGTTAATGAGACAGCTATGATGTCTACTTTTTTTTTTTTTTTCCACAATGCACTGAGACTATTTGGAGACACAGCTGGAAGAGATGGGGGATAGCTCTAAGAATCAAATGTGACTGGGGTGAGGGATTAATATTGTGCTATTGCAGGGGGGCAGTAGGCCTTTGAACAAGAATTGGTCGTGATGATCGAGAGGAAAACGAAAGCAGGAAGGGATTGAAAAAAGAAAAAAAGATTAAAAAGAGGAGATGAAGATGAGGGGAAAAGAGGAAAGAAGTGACTGAGAAGTACAATTTGGCCGCAGAGACTCGCTTTGTAAATAGCTGTGACATGTGGCCTCCACCTGGAGGACTGGTGGCTCAAGACTGGACCTCTGGGAGCCAAGAGACCTGCCCGAGGTCAGCATCATGAAGAGCCCTTCCTTCTCCAGGGCTCAGTGGGGATGTCACAGGAGCAGCTTGCCACAGCTTCCCATGGCTTCACCTGCTGGGCGTCTGGAACCCCAGATCTAAGGATCCCTACTTTCCCTTTAATCAGTTTTATGGAGGAAAAAGTATTGAGAACTTTTAATTTCACCAAACCTAATTAGTTTTCAAAATACCTACAATAGAGCCCTACACAGGAACTCTACTGTAAAATTATGGGCTGTAAAATTGCAAAACAAAAAGCTCACCAAAGGGTTCTCTACATTTTTTTTTTAACTTGCAAAAACAAACAGATGTGTGAAGTGAAGGGCAGTGCTGCCACTTGAATGAAATGAAGAGGGGAGTGTATGTACAGTGTTTTTGGAACCTTAGATATCTCAGGGAATTTCTGTAGGGCTAAGGTGCTGACTTGAGGAACACTTATTTCCTCAAGCCTATTCCTTTTCTCAGTGTAGTCAGGCCCTCTTATGAAGCTGAACCTGCTACCTTGCTGAAGACAGGTCAGTCAGGTGAAGGTCAAGTGTCCGAAGAGGGAGAGACCCTGGGCTGGCCTCTCTTGCTTCTTCCTGTGGGCACAAACACCGTCCAGGCAGCCCCTGCATTTAACGGGCTGCACAGAAGACTGTCAAGCTGATTGGTTACTGAAGTTTTGGTGTAGTCCCACATTTAATTGTAACCACTGGGTTAATGTGCTTATATTAGCACTAATTAAGGATATATGTCCTAGATAAAGCCTCTGTCTTGAGAGCCCACAAAAGCACAGCAAGCCTTTGGAAAAGTAGTTTTTAAAATTGGCTGTAAGCATAAAGCATTACTCTGTCTTGGGGTGCCCTCCTTGACTGCCCCATGTAAGATGCCTATTTAGTCAGCTCTTATTTGGTTATAACAAAAAGACCACATACTGGGTGTCTAAAACAACAAATATTTATTTCTCACAGTTATGGAGGCTGAGAAATCCAAGATCAGGGTGCCAGCAGATTCGATTCCTTGTGAGAATCCTCTTCCTGGCTTGCAGACAGTCACTTTCTTGCTGGGTGCTCACATGGCCTTTCCTCAGGGCGTGTACATGGGAAGAGACTTCTCTCTCTTCCTCTTCTTTTTTTTTTTTTTGCGGTACGCTGGCCTCTCACTGCTGTGGCCTCTCCCGTTGTGGAGCACAGTCTCTGGACGCGCAGGCTCAGCGGCCATGGCTCACGGGCCCAGCTGCTCCGCGGCATGTGGGATCTTCCTGGACCGGGACACGAACCCGTGTCCCCTGCATCGGCAGGCGGACTCTCAACCACTGCGCCACCAGGGAAGCCCTCTTCCTCTTCTTATAAGGGCACTAATTCCATCACAAGGGTTCCACCCTCATGATCTGATCTAAAGCTAATTACCTCCCAAAGGCCCCACCTCTTAATAGCATCACATTGGGGTTAGGGCTTCAACATATGAATTTGGGGGGACACAAACATTCGGTCAGCAGCACTTAGCAATGTGCCCATCCTGGTGAAGAAGTGCCCAAGTTGTTCATTCCTATTTTGTGTCTCGTATGTTCTACTAAAATCCTCTGACCCTACCTGCCCCACTGTTTTCATTTAGAAGCTCCCCTACACCCACAGTTGGCACTGGGGCCTCTTTGTTCTTAGCCTGGTGTACAGATTGGTTTTGCTGAGAAAAACCTGTGTTTTCCTACAGCCTGTGTTCTGGTCGCCTCATCGATCACTTACTCCTAACCAACAGCCAGATGTGTCAAAAAAATGATAAAGACTCCAAGAGTCTGAAGAAATCCATTGGTGGGTGGTTGTTCATGATCCTAGACTTACTTTCTGTTTGTATCTTCCCTCTCCTGTTTTCTCCTTGGACCAGCATAAACTTCAATTCATTCACTTCTGCTTCCCTTCTTACTTAGCAGTTATAGGCGATGGTGGAAGGTCCTCACAGCCCAACCCACTTCTCTAGCGATATGTCATTTATTGACTCTGAGGGGAGCATCATGACCTACGTTTGGTTGGGTCAGCCTGAGCAAATAGCGAGAATCCAGTTAACATTCAGATTGGAAGAGACCTCAAAGCTTCTATAAAATCTTGCCCCCCAGGTACCCAAATTGTCTCTTATTCCAGAGCTACTTGAGCAAGGATGCCGCAGTTCTAATCACTCATTGTAAAGGGTGGTCAGGAAACGCCACGCTCCTCCCTCCGCCTTAGCCCTGCTTCCAATCCTCACTCTGAATCTTAGCCCTCTGTCAGTCTGACCTCATGCTTATTCCTTTAGAATTTTATCTCTCTCCACTGAGAACTGTTTCTGTGCTGTCTATGGGTCTGTCTCACTGTCCTCCAATTGTTCTAAAATCCGTATCTGCTCATTTCACTCACCTGGCCTTCCATAACCTCAGGGTGCAGTTCAAACTCCTAAGCTGCTTTCACATCTGGTCCACCCCTTGCCGCCCCTCTGAACAGCTGTTTCCCAACAAGTCATGCATTTCCAGACCTCCATGTCTGGGCACATGGTGTCAATTCTCCCCATCCTTCTCTGCCTCATTCTCATCCGCAAAATCTGGAGCCTGAACCCCAGCTTGAGTCTGCTGCCCCTGTTCTGTGGTGCCATCGCACCTTCCAGCAGAGCCCTGAGCCGCACTCAGCGTGCTGGTGGCAGGTTCCTGTGGCTTTGGCCCCACTAGGCTTCTAGCCCTTATATTATGGGACTAACTGGGGTCAGCGGGCACGAGCACCTTCAGATAAGTTCTGTACTTTCCATCTTTACCTTAGGATATCACCTGCCACCTTGCTCTCCATTCTCAGAGTGAGAGCCATCTTTCTAAAATTAATCACGTACCTGGACTCGGGGTTCTTTGTGACCCTGTTCTATAGGTTGTTTATATTCATATTTGTTCTCTCTCTCCTCTCTGTTTCTGTCTTTCTCAGGTTTCCATTCTTTCCTTCCCTTCAGTCCTAAAACACATCCTGTCTCCTTTGCCTGATACCGCTGTTCCTTCTGTTTCCTCAGTTTTAGAATATGGGTAATCCTACTCTTTCTACTCTCACCCTACCCCACCCCCATCTCATGCTGCTTTACAGTCTGATTTCCAGACTAACCACCTTCCTCAAATGTTTCCATGTTTTGTTTCTTGACACATTTACGGTATCCTTGAAAAAGTACATTTTAGAAAAAGAAAACACATTTTTCAGAATAAGAATCAAAGTTCTAATTTTGTATTTTACATTTTTATCTCTTTCTCTTATGACATTAATACGTTTACTTATTTTCTTCATTCTAGAATATACTTAAATTAGCTTCAAACTTGGCACAGACAATAAATATGCCAGTGAAGTTTAAGATTTTCTGGCGGTTCTTTTTGTCCTCAGACTATATACTGCCCAGGATGTACAGAGTAGTGTGTTCAAACATTGCTTGAAATTATTCTTTGCTCTGTGTGGTTATGGTATTAATTTGAGATAAAATTATGTTCAGTCATTTATGTTTTGTTCAATTATAGCATTTGCTTTTCCCCTTTCAAGATTATCTGTTAAATATGTAAAACATTTACCGTGTTCAAAATTGAGAACCATATAGAAAGGGGTAACTAGAAAATCCCAGCCCTGTCCTTTACAATCATCCCCTTCCACTTTATAAGTATGCATTTTCATAAGCTTTAGGTTTATCCTTATGACATTGCTTTTGCAAAAAGAAGCAAATATCTTATTTCCCACCCTTTCTTATACAAAAGGTAGCATACCCTATATACTGTTCTACACTTTGCATTTTCATTTAACAAAATATCTTGGAAAATGTCCTTCCATATCATATAAATCCTTCTCGTCCTTTTTATGATTTACAAGTACTCCATGGTATGGACATAGTTTATTCAGTTGGTCCCTTATTGGTGGACATTTGTTTTGTTTCCAGTCTTTTACAAATAATGCTGCAATGAATAACTGTTTTATATGTTGTTTTGTATTAGTGGAAGGAAATCTTCTAAATGGATTCATAGAAGTGGAATTGCTGGGTCAAAAGGTAAAGCATATGTAATTTTGTTAGATGTTGCCAATGCATATGGAAATTTGTTACATATTCCTTCCATAGCGTTTAAAGCATTTTACATGCCCACCAGCAATGTACAAAATTACCTATTTCTCCAAAGCCTTGCCAACACAATGTGTTGTCAATATGATAGCTGAGAAATGGCATCCAAATGTAGTTGTTTTTTGTTTTTGTTTTTGTTTTTATAAATTTATTTATTTATTTTTTGCTGCATTGGGTCTTCATTTCTTCATGTGGGCTTTTCTCTAGTTGTGGTGAGCGGGGGCTACTCTTTGTTGCGGTGCACAGGCTTCTCATTGCGGTGGCTTCTCCTGTTGTGGAGCACGGCCTCTAGGCATGTGGGCTTCAGTAGTTGTGGCACACGGGCTCAGTAGTAGTGGCTTGCGGGCTCTAGAGCACAGGCTCAGTAGTTGTGGCGCGCAGGGTTAGTTGCTCTGTGGCATGTGGGATCTTCCTGGACCAGGGATCGAACCCGTGTCCCCTGCATTGGCAGGCAGATTTTTAACCACTGTGCCACCAGGGAAGTCCCCAAATGTAGTTTTAATTTCTTATTGTGAGAGTAAGCATTTTCCCCATATTTTTAAGGGCTATTTGCCTTTCTTATTCCATGAACTGCCTGCCCCTTTCTGGGGGAAGAGGGAGAGTGCATTTTTTTCTATTGGGTTTTGGTCTTTCTCCTTCTCAGTGTTTTAGAGCTCTTTATACATTAGGGAGATTAGTCTTTTGTATAAATTGCAGATATTTTCTCCCAATTTGTGATTAGTCTTTTGACTTTACTTACAGTTTTTCTTTTTGTCATAAAGATGTTTCTTTAAAAAAATTATTTTAAGTCGTCAAATTTATCAGTCTTATCTTTAATTGCTTCTGGATTTTAAGTCATAGTTAGAAAACTGTTTCCTACTTCTAGATTATGAAAGAACTCACTATCTTTTCTTCTAGTACATGTATGCTTTTATTTTTTACATTTAAATCTGAATAATTCTAAATGGTTAGAATTATTCTAGTGTATGTTATGAAGTTTGGAACTAAAATGATCTTTTCTAAATGTTATCTAGTTGATCCAGCCTTATTATGATAAACTCTCTCTTTTTTTTTTGCCCAGTGAGTTGTGATGCCATCTTTATCATATTCTAAATTTCAAGATGTACTTGGTGTATTTTTTCTATTCTGTTCCATTTTTTTTCATCTGTTCATGCTTAGTACCACTGCTTTAATCAAAGAAGCATCGTGGGTTGTTTTAAGAGCAATAGAGCTATTTCCTCCACATTGCTCTTCTTTTTCAGGGTTTTCCTAATTGTTTTAGATTGATCATTTTTATATGAAATTTAAAATCAATGTATCAAATTCCAGAGTAAAATAAACTTGCTGGTTTTATTATTGAATTCATATTAAAGTTATATGTTAACTTGAGAAAGTTGATATCTTTATAATGTTGAATAGTCTTAGGTAAAATCAAGCAGTGTCTCTTCATTTGCTAAAGTTTTGGTTTCAAATTTTGGGGGAGCTTTGGAAGTTTAAACAGAGTGGCAGCATTTCCAATGGTTAAAAATACATTTTGGCAGTTGAGACTGTTCATATTATTTCAAGAGCAGACGTAGATATCAGAAATCTTATTAAAATATGGCAAAACTTATCATTTCTCATTTGATCATCACTAAATGATTTCAGAGCCTTAATTTGCACTGAATAAATGTAAACAAATGTGAATGATTTTCCCACAAGAGCTGCTACATATACTTGAGGATTAGATAGGTTATTTATAGAATTGTTGCAAATATGTGACTTGCAACTAATTGTAGTGGTCCACTGACTTTTGGAAAGGATTCTTAGAATCTGTATGATTTTCAATGCTGTGGTTTTTTATTTATATGAGCCAGCTCACAGGCCAGCAACTCATCAGTGAGCCTGCTTTTCCTAACAGGGAGAATCTTGTCACTTATTTCATCAGGTAGGATATCATGTTTAAAATTTCTTACCTTTTATTTCCATAGGAAAGCTTTGTACATTTTAGTGAAATGACTGGTAAAGCATGACGTTTTGACCAATTCTGAGTTTTTTATTTTTAGTTTTTTGAGCTCTGGTTTTACATTGTGCTAGTCAAAATTTATGTTCAAACAATATGGAACAAAACCCCCCAACCAAGCACAAAAAACAATATGGAAATTTGGAAGTAAGTTTAGTTTCAGATTTTGTGTGTGTGTGTGTGTGTGTGTGTTTGGAGTAGGTTAACTTCTCTATTTCTAAGAACAGCGGTGTGTTTCCCAAAGAACCAGGGGCAATGCATGCTGAAGCCAGGGGAAAAGGACAATGCAAACACTGAAAGTCAAACCAGGAGAAGTAAATTCTCACCCCAAGGGAGGAGGCAGGGTCAGAAATGGGGACTAAACCAAGAGGGTCAGCAGTCAATCAGATAGCCTGTTTTAGTCTATTTAGGCCACTATAACAGAGTACCATAGACTGCGTGACTTCTAAACAACAAAAATTTATTTCTTACGGTCTGGAGGCTGGGAAGTCCAAGATCAAAATACTGGCAGATTTGGTGTCTGGTGAGAGCCCACTTCCTTGTTCACAGACAGGCATCTTCTTGCTGCATCCTCACACTGTGGAAGGGCCCAGGTAGCTCTCAGAGTCTCTTCTATAAGGGCCCTAATCCCATTCATGAGGGCTCCATCCTCATAACCTAATCACCCCAAAGGCTCCACCTCCAATTACTATCACAGTAGGGATTAGGTTTCAATATGTGAATTTCCGTGGGGGACACAAACATTCATTCTGTAGAACTGCCACTGGAATGGAAGTTCCTAAAGGGCCCCCAAGGAAGAAAAGGGTCCTAAATAATTGCATGGAACAGAGGGAGAATAAACATGTTAAAAGGCACAGGGTTTGGGCTGATAGTTCAACATTCAATCTAAAGGTCTGAAACAGTCGTCTAGTTAAGGTGTGACATGAAGTTACCACTTCTTTTGTGAAGCATGACTTTAACATTTTTTATGAAAAAATTTTGAATTGAAATCCTAAAAGTTCTCCAGTTGACAGCTAACTGATGGCTCTCTGATGTGAACTGATGTCAGGTTTCCTGCTGGGTGCACTGTTTATCTCACTCATAAAGGGTGTAGAGTGTTAAATGGGGATTGTCACAATCTTTTTAAAATAAATTTATTTATTTATTTATTTATTTTTGGCTGCATTGGGTCTTCGTTGCTGGGTGCAGGCTTTCTCTAGTTGCGGTGAGTGGGGGCTACTCTTCATTGCAGTGCGCAGGCTTTTCATTACGGTGGCTTCTCTTTGTTGCAGAGCACGGGCTCTAGGCATGCAGGCTTCAGTAGCTGTGGCACGCAGACTCAGTAGTTGTGGCACACGGGCTTAGTTGCTCTGCGGCATGTGGGATCTTCCCGGACCAGGGCTCGAACCCGTGTCCCCTGCATTGGCAGGCAGATTCTTAACCACTGTGCCACCAGGGAAGTCCCTGTCACAGTCTTTTTAAAAAAAGATTTCTTTTTCAAAGCCTTGGTAAAGGTACAGTTTCTTAGTCATGTTGATACTAAAATAGAGTTTTATAATTAAATTATTCAAACACTTTTCATACTACAGGTAAAGTAACTTATACTATATAATTCCTGAAAATATTTACTGCCATGGCTACATTTTATCATGGTTGATAAGCTTTGCAAGCTATCACGATTGTGTGAAAATTTTTTTTTCTTAGATAAGGAGGGTGTTTGGAGGCTTGCCATCTAGAGGTTATTAACTTCATTCTGTCACAGTTTGCCAAAACATTGAAATCCTGGGACATGTCAGGGATTTATTGGGGCCATGTTGAACAGAATGCTCACAATCAGGACTATCTCAGAACCTCCTTAGGAGAGTTTCTCTTCTTCAGAGTAATGAATTGGTGCTAATTCCCTTAGTTGGTCCACCTGGTTCCTGCTTTCTAAATGGAACCAGTTTCTGGATATTCCAAAGTGCTCAGCATTGTAATAATTAAGAACAGAATTTATGTTTCATTTTCAGGTGGGCTTTAGCATTGGGAAATGTAAATACATACAGGAGAGTAGAGTCAGCCGGGCTTCTCCTGACACAGAGGGGCATCATCCTGAAGTCCCTGTCAGCAAGCCGGTGGAAGTTGGCTTCTCTTGTCCATGCTGGGGCCAGCCTGTGTTCTGAGCCCTCTGATCTCTTAGATCCCTTTCTTCTTTATTGCCCAGCTTTAGCCAACTACAGGAGGTGTAGCCAATGCCTGGAAAAAGATGGTAAATTAAGTCATTTTCTAATGAACATTCCAAAATTACAGATCCCAAAGGGGGTGAAATCTGTAGGAAAACACACTGCATTGGGAATATTTGACCCTGTGTGTATTTCAGACAGGCCATCTAACTCTCCTGTGTATATACTTGTAGCATAGCTATTTAGAGTTAAGGACATAATCACTGTTTGGGCAAGAGGAAAAAGCTAACATGCTCTCTGGTATTCCCCTATGACCTTGTTTGCATTAGCAAACACATTTCTAAAAAATCCATAGGGCAAAGATAGAGTCTCAAGGTATCAAAAAATATGTTTGATTTTTAACTGACTGGTTGACTTTGCAAGTGAGTGACTTTGCAAGCAAGTAACAGACTAGTTTTCAGCTTGTTTTGCAAAATCTTAGGATTTTTTTTTTATTAGTTTCTTGCTTTATAACAAAGTGAATCAGTCATACATATACATCCGTTCCCACATCCCTTCCCTCATGCATCTCCCTCCCTCCCACCCTCCCCATCCCACCCCTCCAGGCGGTCACAGAGCACCAAGCTGATCTCCCCGTGCTCTGCGGCTGCTTCCCACTATCTATCTACCTCACGTTTGGTAGTGTATACATGTCCATGCCTCTCTTTCGCTTTGTCACAGCTTACACTTCCCCCTCCCCATATCCTCAAGTCCATTCTCTAGTAGGTCTGTGTCTTTATTCCCGTTTTACCCCTAGGTTCTTCATGACATTGTTTTTTTAAATTCCATATATATGTGTTAGCATACGGTATTTGTCTTTCTCTTTCTGACTTCACTCTGTATGACAAGACTCTAGGTCTATCCACCTCATTACAAATAGCTCAGTTTCATTTCTTTTTATGGCTGAGTAATATTCCATTGTATATATGTGCCACATCTTCTTTATCCATTCATCCGATGATGGACATTTAGGTTGTTTCCAGCTCCGGGCTATTGTGACTAGAGCTGCAATGAACATTTTGGTACATGTCTCTTTTTGAATTATGGTTTTCTCAGGGTATATGCCTAGTAGTGGGATTGCTGGGTCATATGGTAGTTCTATTTGTAGTTTTTTAAGGACCCTCCATACTGTTCTCCATAGTGGCTGTACCAATTCACATTCCCACCAGCAGTGCAAGAGTGTTCCTTTTTCTCCACACCCTCTCCAGCATTTATTGTTTCTAGATTTCTTGATGATGGCCATTCTGACTGGTGTGAGATGATATCTCATTGTAGTTTTGATTTGCATTTCTCTAATGATTAATGATGTTGAGCATTCTTTCATGTGTTTGTTGGCAGTCTGTATATCTTCTTTGGAGAAATGCCTATTTAAGTCTTCTGCCCATTTTTGGATTGGGTTGTTTGTTTTTTTGCTATTGAGCTGCATGAGCTGTTTATAAATTTTGGAGATTAATCCTTTGTCAGTTGCTTCATTTGCAAATATTTTAACCCTCAGAATGGGAGAAAATATTTGCAAATGAAGCAACTGACAAAGGATTAATCTCCAAAATTTTAGGATTATTTTTTGACTGCTACAGTCAGCGTGCTGGACTTCATTTTTGAAACATTGGCTAAGATTCTAGCCCCAGATAGCAAGTAGGTGTCAGTGCTCTTACCATTTCCAGTTGATTGGTAGCAGCTGCCTGGAATGCAGTGTTGAGAAGGATTCTGAGGTCTTGTACTGGGCTCAGAGGCAAAGTGGGCTGTGGTAGATTTTCAATGTTTACTATGGTGAGAGTGGGGGAGTGGTAGTATATGTGCTTTATATGTACTCTAGGGCCATTGGAAACTGTTCTCGAACGAGAAACCATTGCCTTCAGGATTCTTTTCCCTATTTATCATAATATTAAAGTTGAGCAACCACATCGTTCTTTTTTCTTTTCTGGGCTGGCAGGAAATATTAGACCAGAAGAATAAGAACAGCATGAAATAAAGGAGTAAGTAGGTCCTTTCCTTGAGAATATATCAGTAGTTTATGGTTGCCTGGCAGGCTGAATCTGATTATGTGGCCTTATGATACCCTTGCACCACAATACCAAAAGGAAACTGTTCAAGGGCAGATACAGCCAAGGGAGCAATTATGATGAAAAGTCTAATTAAGGGAGAAATCTGGAAATCCTTTTTTGGTCTTGATCTTCAGTCACTGTGACATTTTAGAAGAGAAACATATTCGAGATGGAAGAGATGACTGGAAATGGCATCAAATCCTTCCTGTGCTAAAATACATGCTCAAAAAAAAAAAAAAAGTGCTACTCCGAGTCTGTGTTCTGAGCAAAACATTTCCGTGTGTGAAATTGCAGTTACTATGACAACCAGGGGCTGCAGCCCACTGACCCCTGTTCCTAAGGAAAACAAGAGTTGATGTTTATGGATGAGAATCCAGCACTGCCTTAGAGAAAGAGTGAGCCCAGCATGTGTTTAAGTGCCAGGTCTTCATCTTGTGCCTTGGAGGAAATAAGTTCTCTGATGCTCCATGATCATCTGCCTTTTGTGTTAGGCCCTCCAATTATTTTTAACTAGGTGAAGCATCGGGAAGAAAACACCTCAACTAGAACATCAGTTTGAGTGGAAAAAAATAAAATTTTAAGTAGACAGTTCACCTGAAATAGTTGATTTACAACTTCAGGGTGAGGAAAACTGTCTTACTCTCTCTTGCTCTGGTATCCCAATTCTTGAAGAAATGGTGGAAACAAGGGTTTCTGACTCAGCAGTGCTTTCTTGTTTCTGGTCTTTTCAGGCTTATATTTTCTTCATTGGTTTCATTCAAAGCAACATAACCTGTGTTGAACCTTGGAAGCTCTTATAGGGGCAAATATTTACATCCAAAATGTGAATGTTGTTCAAGAGGAGGATAAACTAAGTGAACAATAGTCTCAAATCCCAAATGTCTATGAACAGACTCTTCCTCATCTCAGTTTGTGACACCATTATCTAGTCAGTTGTTCAAGTAAGAAATCCAGGAGTCATTTTTCACTTTTCTCTTTCTTTCACGCTCCACAGGTAACCCATCAGCAAGTACTATTGATTATACCTCCACAATACATCCCCAATCTACCCATTTCTCTGTTTCAACTCCCACCATGGTAGTTTTAGGACAGTCATCCCCTGCCTGGATGACTTCATGTTCTCCTAAGTGGGCTCACTCTCACTACTCCTGCTTTTTACCATTCATTCTCCTCGCAGCTGACAGGATGAGATACATATTTGAAATTAAACATTTTATTTTGAGATAACTGTTGATTGACATGTAGTTCTAAGAAATAATACAGAGATCCCACGTACCCAGTTTTCCCAAATGGTCAGATCTTTCGTGATCTTAGTATAATATCACAACTAGGATATTGACATCTCTACATCAAGATACAGGACATTTTCATCACCAAAAGGACTTTTTTTTTTGCCGTACACGGGCCTCTCACTGCTGTGGCCTCTCCCGTTGCGGAGCACAGGCTCCGGACGCGCAGGCTCAGCGGCCATGGCTCACGGGCCCAGCCGCTCTGCGGCATGTGGGATCCTCCCGGACCGGGGCACGAACCCGCATCCCCTGCATTGGTAGGTGGACTCCCAACCACTGCGCCACCAGGGAAGCCCCTACAAGGCCTTTTATAATGAGAACTACTTCCCTTCCACCACAGGCCTCACCTTAGCCCCTAGCAACAACTAATCTAGTCTTCATTTCCATAATTTTTGTCTTTTCAAAGATGTTATATAGATGGAATCATACTATTGATATATAGTATGTATGTCTAGAACTTTTAGCATTATTTTGAAGAGTGGTAATAGTGGACATGCTTTAATTGCTTCTGATCTTAGGGGGAAAGCGTTCAGTCTTCCACCATTAACTGTAATGTAAGCTGTAGATTTTTGGTAAGTGTTCTTTATCAAGTTGAGAAAGTTCCTCTCTATTCCTATTTTTGTGAGACTTATTATCTTTAATGGGTGTTGAAAGTTGTTACATGCCTTTTCTTCACTGACTGATATAATCATGATCTTTCTTCTTTAGTGTGTTAATATAGGAGATTACATTGATTTTCAAATGTTGAAGTAGTCTTGGGAATGACGCATAATTATTTTTATATATTGCTGAATTCTGTTTGCTAATATTTGTTAAGGATTTTTGTGTATATATTCATGAGGGATGTTGCTCTGTAATTCTCTCTCTGTCTCTCTTCCCCTCCCTTCCTCCCTCTCTCCCTTCCTTCCTTTCTTTCTTTTTGTACATTCTTTGGTTTTTGATATCAGGATAATACTAGCTTCGTAAAATGAATTGGGAAGTGTTCCTTCCTCTTCTATTGAAGATTCTACAAGAGATTGTGTAGAATTGATGTTAAATTTTAAGCATTTGGTAAAATTCTCCAGTGACACTGACTGGGCCTGGAGATGTCTTTTTGGGGAAGTTTTTAAAGTACAAGTTAAATTTCCTTATTAGTTATAAGACTGTTCAGATGATCTGTTCCATATTGTATAAACTGTTGTAATTTTTGTTTCTTGAGGAGTTGGCCCATTCCATCTAAGTTGTCAGTTTTATGTGTATGGAGAAATTTCCTTACTCTGCTTTTGATGTCTGCACAGTCTGTTTTGATATCCCCTGTTGCATTCCTGATATTGGTAATGTGTGTCTTCTCTTTTTCCTTTGTTATTCTTTTTTTCTTTTAATTTTTTTAAAATTTATTTTTAGCTGCCTTGGGTCTTTTTTTTTAACATCTTTATTGGAGTATAATTGCTTTACGATGGTGTGTTAGTTTCTGCTGTAAAACAAAGTGATTCAGCTATATGTATACATACATCCCCATATCTCCTTCCTCTTGCATCTCCCTACCACCCTCTCTATCCCACCCCTCTAGGTAAACACAGAGCACCGAGCTGATCTCCCTGTGCTATGCAGCTGCTTCCCACTAGCTATCTATTTTACATTTGGTAGTGTATATATGTCCATGCCACTCTCTCATTTTGTGCCAGCTTACCCTTCCCCCTCCCCATGTCCTCAAGTCCATTCTCTATGTCTGCATCTTTATTCCTGTCCTGCCCCCTAGGTTCATTAGAACCAGTTTTTTGTGGTTTTTTTTTAGATTCCATATATATGTGTTAACATACGGTATTTGTTTTTCTCCTTCTGACTTACTTTACTCTGTATGACAGTCTCTAGGTCCATCCACCTAACTACAAATAACTCAATTTCACTTCTTTTTATGGCTGAGTAATATTCCATTGTATATATGTGCCACATCTTCTTTATCCATTCATCTGTTGATGGACACTTAGGTTGCTTCCATGTCCTGGCTATTGTAAATAGAGCTGCAATGAACATTGTGGTACATTACTCTTTTTTTTTTTTTTTTTTTTTTTTTTCTTTTTGCGGTATGCGGGCCTCTCACTGTTGTGGCCTCTCCCGTTGCGGAGCACAGGCTCCGGACGCGCAGGCCCAGCGGCCATGGCTCACGGGCCCAGCCGCTCCGCGGCATATGGGATCCTCCCAGACCGGGGCACGAACCCGTATCCCCTGCATCGGCAGGCGGACTCTCAACCACTGCGCCACCAGAGAGGCCCTATTACTCTTTTTGAATTATGGTTTTCTCAGGGTATATGCCCAGTAGTGGGATTGCTGGGTGGCAGGCGGATTCTTAACCACTACGCCACCAGGGAAGTCCCTCCTTTGTTATTCTTGTTAGAGGTTTGTCAATTTTATTGATCTTTTCAAAGAACCAGCTCTTCATTTCATTGATTTTCTGTGTTGTTTTTCTGTTTTAAATGTCACTGATTGCTACTCATCTTTATTTCCTTTCTTCTTCTTGTTTTGTGTTTATTTTGCTCCTCTTTTTGTAGGTTCTTTAGTTGGGAGCTAAGATTACCAATCTGAGACTTTTCGTCTTTTCTAATGTAAGCTCTTAGTGCTATAAATTTCTGTCTCAGCACTGTTTTGGTGTGTCCTACAACTTTTTTTTTTTTTTTTTTTTTTTTTTTTGCGGTAGGCGGGCCTCTCACTGTTGTGGCCTCTCCCCTTGCAGAGCACAGGCTCCGGATGCGCAGGCTCAGCAGCCATGGCTCACGGGCCTAGCCGTTCTGCGGCATGTGGGATCTTCCCAGACCGGGGCACGAACCCGTGTCCCCTGCATCGGCAGGCGGACTCTCAACCACTGCGCCACCAGGGAAGCCCTGTCCTACAACTTTTGATATGTTGTATTTTTTTTAACATGTTGTGTTTTCATTTTCATTTAGTTCAGCATATCCTTTGATTTACCTTGGGACTCCCTCTTTGACCCAGAGATTATTCAGAAATGTATTATTTAGTTTGCAAGTGTTTGGAGATTTTTGTTTTATTTCTCTTATCAATTTCTAGTTTGATTCCATTGTGGTCAGAGAATACACTCTACAATTTAAAAATAATTTTTTTTTTTTTTTTTTGCAGTACACAGGCCTCTCACTGTTGTGGCCTCTCCCATTGCGGAGCACAGGCTCCGGACGCGCAGGCTCAGCGACCATGGCTCACGGGCCCAGCCGCTCTGCGGCATGTGGGATCTTCCCGGACCGGGGCACGAACCCATGTCCCCTGCATCGGCAGGCGGACTCTCAACCACTGTGCCACCAGGGAAGCCCTAAAAATAAAATTTTAATTTAGTTTTTAAATTGATTTGGTTGTGTTGGGTCTTAGTTGCAGCACGCAGGGATCTTTGTCGTGGCATGCGGGATCTTTCATGGTGGTGCATGGGCTCTTCGTTGCAGCCTGTGGGCTTCTCTCTAGTTGTGGTGCATGGGCTCCAGAGCACGTGGGCTCAATAGTTGCGGTGCGTGGGCTTAGTTGCCCTGCAGCATGTGGGATCCTGGCTCCCCAACCAGGGATCGAACCCGTGTCCCCTGCATTGGAAGGTGGATTCTTAACCACTGGACCACCAGGGAAGTCCCTATAATTTCAATTTTTAAAGAATTATTGAAGGTTTTTTTTTTATGACTATGGCTATGGTCTATCTTGATATATGTTCCATTAGCACTTGAAAAGAATGTGTATTCTGCTATTGTTGGACAGAGTGTTCTATAAATGTTGATTAGATCCTATTGATCAATGGTATATTGAATTCTTCTATATCCTCACAGATTTTTCTGTCTAGTTTTTCTATCAGTTGCTTGAAAGAGAGGTGTTGAAGTCTCCAACTATAACTGTGGATTTGTCTATTTCTCTTTTCAGCTCTGGAAGTTTTTGATTCACATATTTTGTTCTTTGCTGCATATTCATTTAAGATCACTATGTCTTCTTGCTGGATTTACTCTTTCATCATTATATGGTGTTCCTCTCTGTCTCTGGTAATTTTTGTTATTGTAGTTCTGAAGTCTACTTTATATGATATTAATATAGCCACTCCTGTTTTCTTTGATGTTTGCATGATATGTATTTTCCCTTCCTTTTACTTTCAACCCATGTATATCATTATATTTGAAATGAGTTTCTTTTTGTTTGTTTGTTTGTTTGTTTGTTTTGCGGTACATGGGCCTCTCACTGTTGTGGCCTCTCCTGTTGCGGAGCACAGGCTCCGGATACGCAGGCTCAGCGGCCATGGCTCACGGGCCCAGCCGCTCCGCGGCATGTGGGATCCTCCCAGACCGGGGCATGAACCCACATCCCCTGCATCGGCAGGTGGACTCTCAACCACTGCGCCACCAGGGAAGCCCTGAAATGAGTTTCTTGAAGATAGTGTGTAGTTGGGTCATATTTTTTTATTCTGTTTGCCAGTCTCTGTCTTTTAATTGGTTTATTTGGACCATTTGCATTTAATGTAATTATTGATATGTTAAGGCTTAAGTCTGACATTTTATTTTTTTGTTTTCTTTTTGTTCTCTCAGTTTTTTGTTTCTCTCATTTTCCTGCTTTCCTGTTGATTTCTTGGTCATTTTTTAGAATTCCATTTATATTTATCTATAGTGTTTTTGAATGTATCCCTTTGTATAGATTTTTTAGTGGTTGCTGTAGGCATTATATTACATACATATAACTTCTCACAGTCTATTGGTGCCATCATTTTACCAGTTCATGGTATAGAAATTTTATCTCCTTTGCCCTTCCGCATTTATAGTATAATCCTTGTGAATATTTCCTCTGTATACATTTAGAACCAGATTGGTGTTATAATTTTTTATTTCAACCATCAAACACAATTTTGAAATCTTGAAAAATGTATTTTCCTATATTATACTGTTTCCATTTTTTTCTTTCTTCTTGAAAATCCAAGATTCCACCCTTTATCATTTCCTTTCTATTTAAGAGAAATTTCTTTAGTCATCCTTTTAGAGTAGGTCTGCCTGCCGTTTATTCTTAAAGGATATTTTCACTAGATATATGATTCTGGTTTGACAGTTCTTTTCTTTCAGCACTGGAAAGTGATGTGCCACTTGTTTCTGGCCTCCATGATTTGTTGTGAAAAAATCCGCTTTTATTCTAATTGTTTTTTCACTATAGGTAATAAGGTTTCATTTTTCTCTTGTTTACTGTTTCCAAGATTTTTGTCCCTGTCTTTAGTTTTCAGAAATTTGACAATGATGTATGTTGGTGTGGACTTCCTTGAGATTATCTTCTTTTGGGTTTACTCTACTGGAATCTGTATATTTATGTCTTTTGCAAAACATGGAAAAGTTTTAGCCATTATTTCTTCAAGTACTTTTTCAGCCTCGCTATCTTTTGCCTCTGCTTCCAGAATTCCAATGACATGAATGTTAGATCTTTTATTATAGTTACACAGATCCCTGAGCCTTGGATCACTTTTTTCAATCTACTTTCTCTCCTATTTCAGACTGGGTATTTTCTATTTTATGTTATTTTATTTTATTATTTTTTGATGTGGGCCATTTTTAATGTCTTTATTGAATTTGTTACATGAGGACCACCCTGAAATGGTATAGAGATCCAGTTCTGTTTCCAATAATTGGCTTCCGGCCAGAGAATGAGTTATGTTTAAAGTAGTTCCAAACCAGGTGAGGATGGAGAAATTATCTGTGTCAAGTAGGGGCGGGTCAGCATGACTGGTGACAAGTTGTGACCCCTGTTTACAACTGAAGTCAGATATCTCATCTCAGTTTGTCCTGGATTTTCCTAGTTTCAGCAGGGGAAGTCCTGCATCCTGCAAATTCCCTCTGTCCTGAGAAAACGAGGATGGTTGGTCACCCTAGAAGAGTCTGAGAGTTATCTCAGCACGTTTTCTGGTTGGATCTGGGGAGGGAAGAGGTTGAGAGGGCATCGGAGTGGTTTGAGATCATTGCTGGGCTGTCCAAGTTCAATTCTTCAAAGCCTTGTACAGTTGAGGGCTTGCTAATGTATGTTGTCCTTAAGGCAGCAAACCAAGGAAAAGGATGGGTACTCCCTGGGTCAGGATCTATGTGTCCTATTGGTTCTTGCTCCAAATTCTCACCCAATCTATTTTTTTTTCAGTCAGGGGTGGGTGAGGTGGAGGAGCTCCCAGTGGGTTACTAGGACCAGTTTGAAAGAAGATTGCTTGATCTCTGTTCATTGCTCCCTGCCCCCACCCGCCTTGTCTGACCCTGTGTCAGTGGTAGAACCATGAACACTGTCTAGTTGTGATTTGGATACTAGGGTAGGTGAAAAGCTAAACTGACAGCTATATAATGTGGGTTGAGGTGAAATACACATTTTATAGCAGGGTTTCCCAAAGTGTGGTCTGAAATTACCTTCCCAAGATCACTTGGGGGCTTATTAAGTACAGATTCCTAGGCCCAACGCCATAGACTATGAATCAGCAGATTCAGGGAGAGGACCAGGAAAGTACATTTTTACAAGCACCCCGTGTCATATTCATGAATCCTGACATTAGAGGACCACTTTTCACTTGTTCTATACTATTTAGGTGATGTCCAGAGGATATCGGGGGAAATCTGTATCTGATTTTACTTCTAGTTGGAAGGGCCGTGAAAAAAATACTTGGGACTTTGAAGGGCTTTATCATATACTATCATTCTGTTAATTGTGTGACATTAAGGTTTGGGTAAAATTTAGAAGAGCAATAGTAGCAATCCCCCTGACACTTTACTGATGCTATTCTTTCTACTTTCAGCAGTGGAAAGAGAACTTGAGTGGAAAATGACAGAATAATATCTTCATAGCAGTTTAACAGCTTTTGCTCTCAGCTTTACAGGCCTCCCTTAGGATTGAAGGGAAAATTAAATGAGTGAAGTGAGTCAAAATCACATAGAAGAGAGTACTTGCTACCCTATATTCTGAAACAGGGCTAAATTTCCAGATCTTTAAGCTATTTTTTCTTTGTTGAAGTCAGCATTTTCTTTCCTGTTAACTGCACCTGCTGCCATCGGATGTCTGGTATTTTAAAAATCATATCTACTCTAGAAAGAGATTTATTGCATTTTAAATCCAGATGACATCTTAGCTGGGAATTAGGCTTTTTCCCACCTCAGGCAGAGCTACGCTTATATAATAATCTTTTGCACAAGCAGAGAGTGCTAGTGCTCTGTCAGTCGGCTGGTAAGTTCAAACTCCAGATGTGGGCTAACATGCAAAATGTGATTCTGGGAGTGCTGGTTTGATTCACTGTCACTGGGGCTGATCTGGAGCTCTGCTTCAGTTGGCAGCAGTTTTCATGGTGGTGGTGGTGGTTATGGTGGTGGGAGTGGCTGGACAGTAGGGC
This sequence comes from Mesoplodon bidens, assembly GCF_964165515.1. Classification (NCBI taxonomy): domain Eukaryota; kingdom Metazoa; phylum Chordata; class Mammalia; order Artiodactyla; family Ziphiidae; genus Mesoplodon; species Mesoplodon bidens. The sequence continues at coordinate 95,314,788 of NC_138178.1, forward strand.
CTCTTACTATTCAGGATTAAATTGAATGCCTAGTTAGTCTAGCAATGGCCCAAACTAAGGATAATAAAAGTAATGATTTAGAAGTATATTTTTTCTTATTTTTCTTGTTTATAAATTACCTTTTAAATACATACCAGTGAGGCTATTTTGTGCTGGTTTTCGTCCCCTACTTGCAGGGCACCAGCCCTCTTCAAATTCAAGTGGGACATTTCACATTTGCTTTCCAAAGTCTGGATGCCCATGTGAGAGCCACACTTATTTCCTTTTCCGTTTCAACCATCAGACTCTGATTCCACATCTGACAGTGTCTTGAGATTATCTCCTTCTTCCCCCCAATTCCCAGAAATTTGTCTCTTTTCATCTCCTTAGGTTCAAGGCACTGGCTGAAGTTTCTCATAAAGTCTCCGAATTCTTCTTTCTTGAACAAAGGGGGTCAGGGAGGGGCTATGGGACCAGAGTCCTCCTGATACAGAGTGGTCCAAGGTCCTACATTATATGGTGAGTCAGGAACACCATATTTCAATCAGATGATAAGAGTGTGAACTTACACATAGCAAAGGAAGAGGTAACACGGAGAGGTAAAAATGTGTTGTGGAAGTATCGTGATCTGGTGGGTATCTGACAGCCCTGATTATCACCCTTCCAGCACAGGACGGCAGATGAGTGTGCATTGTCATAATTAGCCTGTGCAGTTAGGATGACTTCACAGATATTTGCTTTAATTGACTGTAGTAATAAACTAAATGACAATCTCAGATAAAAATAATTCCACAATGACTGTCTAGGTATCACGATACATCACTGTTTAAAGTAGTGTGTACTTTCTAAAACGAAAATCTGTATATGTCTCTAGGGCCAAGTATTTATTGCATCCTTATTATTGTTATTAATTATTAATAAATAGAATCTATTTGTTGAGACAATAATTATATATCTGTATTTATAATTATATATATATACACACATATATATATATATATATATAAAGCTCTTTATACATTATTTAAAACAGCGTAATTTAAACCAAAGTTTACTCATCTAAAACCGACAGAGGTCATGAACAGTCCACTTTCTCCACTGTCCTGGAGATTGATAGTCTGGACCTACATGACTTACTGCAAATAGAAACATCCTCTCTAAGAGCTGGTTCTGCCCAAGGAGTTCAGCTGGAACCTACCAGATTCAGCAGTGTAGCCCATTTAAGTGGTTGTTTGATGTCACACGTGGACTGCCTCAGGTGTGCATTAAGTGTAAGGTCTTGGCAATAAGGAGTTTTTGGTTTGTTCATTTTTTTGCTTATTTATTTAATTTTTATAGTTTTATTTATTGGTTATTTATCCTGTACTTACTTGATAATATTCTGGCTATTTGGGGGCTAGGATAATTGCATCCCTTCTCAAACCTAAAGCAGAAGAACAAAGGTAAAAATTAATCCCAAAGTGTAGATAATAGGGAGGTACTTAAATGTCTCTGAGTATACAAAGTGTGAAAAATTCCTTTCTTTCTCTCTCTGTCTCTGTAGACTTTTTATAAAAAGAAAAGCCTTTTGAAGTAACTGCCCAAAGTAAAAGAGATGAGTGTTGAAGACAGTGGCAGAGACTGTGCGTTGTTCTCTAGCAGCCTTTCCCGCTCTTTCCATAACAATGGAAACCCTGATTTTTAGATAGGCACAGGCTGCTCAGAGTAAAGACAGGCTCCATGGCAACCAGTGTGGTCCTGTAACCAGTGCAAAGCATCACATGATAGCTTCCTGAAATTTTCCTTAAAGACAGTTGACACATGCTGTCACTTTCCCAGCTTCATCCCTTCTTCCACTCTGCTGCCTGAAATACTGATGTGTTTCACAGAGTTTTAGTTGCTGCCTTGGACTATGAGAAATGGGGGCCCCCCTATTTGGGATGGTGGAATGGTGAACTGGAAAGATGTTGAAGATTTTGTTGGGCAGAGCCTCTGTAAGCAGCCCTGGACAGTCTCTGGATTTTTATATGAGACAGAAACACTTTTTTGCCTTGCTTATGCTACTATTTCTTGTTTAGCCAAATCTAACCTTAAGTGATAACAATGATACAACCCTAAAGGAAGGGAGATTTCATAGGCTTTCCATGAAGTTTATTCAAGGGCTTAAGCATCCTTAAGGACAAAATATTACTTTTTATTTAAAAAAAAATATCTTTGATGCAATCGATTCCTGTTTTCTCTTGTTCAAGCCTCTGAAAATGGAGAACAGTTGGTTGACTTCTTCCTCATAATAAATCTTTGTGGAATGTAAGGTTTTTGTTTTCACCTTAATTTTATAGCTTTTTGCCCATCAGTGGATTTAGAACTCTAAGTAATTATCCTTTAATTTTATGAAAAATATTCATAACCAGACTCTTTTTTTAGTAAGAGAATTAGCTATGCTAGGCTTGGGGTTCTAATTATGCCTGTGATTTGTTATTAGTGGGTTGCAACAAGTTTGCTCTTATGAAATGAATAAGTTGTTTGCTGAACTGTGAAAGGAGGAGACAGAGAGGGAACTTCTACTACAACATCTGGGGAGAAGTAGTAGAAAATGGGCTTTCCCTGTGTGTGCGTGTGAGCAGGTTAGTGAGAGAGAGAGAGAAAGAGAGAGAGAGAGAGAGAGAATATCTTCAAAGCAAAACACTTCGTATGTTTAATTGCTGCCCTGTTTTGTGGCTTCCCGGGGAGCAGGAGGCTCACCCAGTGAGGGAGCAATGTCACATTCCTCGGGTGCATGAAATTGGAGCTTATGTCTGAGATGCCAGACACATTTCTGTGCCAGCTGTCTTTATATTCTGACTGATTCAGGAGACCACATTCCCTGCAAAACAGCCACTCAACGCAACCTCTAAGGGACATGTAATTAAATACATATTAAGACTTCCGGGCTTCCCTGGTTGCGCAGTGGTTGAGAGTCCGCCTGCCGATGCCGGGGACGCGGGTTCGTGCCCCGGTCCGGGAAGATCCCACGTGCCACGGAGCGGCTGGGCCCGTGAGCCATGGCCGCTAAGCCTGCGTGTCCGGAGCCTGTGCTCCGCAACGGGAGAGGCCACAACAGTGAGGGGCCCGCGTACCGCAAAAAAAAAATTCTTCCCTCATTTCTGTGCCCCACACCTTCAGGCACACACTGACTGAGTCTTTTTTTTTCTTTTTCAATAACAGCTTTATTGAGACATAATTCACTTACCAGACAATTCACCTTTTTAGAGTGTACAAGTCAATGGTTTTTAGCATATTCACGGAGTTGGGCAACCATCACCACAGTCAGTTTTGGAACATTTTCTTCAGCCCGAAAAACCCCATACTCATTAGCAGTTGCTCCCCATTGCCCCTTAACCCCTAGCCCTAGGCAACCACTAATCTACTTTCTGTCTCTATGAACTTGCCTATTGCGGACATATCATACAGATGGACTCATATAATATGTGGTCTTCTGTGACTGGCTTTTTCACTTAGCATATGTTTTTGAGTTCATGTGTGTTGTAGCATGTATCAGAACTTTATTCCTTTTTATGGCTGAATAATACTCCTTTGTATGGGTATACCACATTATCTTTGTCCGTCAGTTGATGAACATTTGGGTTGTTTCCACTTCGGGGCTGTTATGAATAGTGCTGCTATGAACAGTTGTGTACAAATTTTTCTGTGGACCTGTGATTTCATTTCTCTTGGGTATATGCTTAGGAGTAGAGTTGCTGGATGTGGTAGGCAGCAGAGTGGTTCCTGCTCAGAGAGAAGAGGTGGGGACTCAGAAAGGGGCCAACTTTGTCCTTGAGGGAGGTGTTTAAAGTCTGTAAAACCAGGTTGCCAAGTTTTCAGGTGAGGTGAGGGCAGTGCCAATAAAGTCAAAGCAATAAGTGAATACGCAGTATAACAGGGAAAGTAGTCTAAACAAATTCCACCATATAGGTTTGGCTTACTAGCAGCTATTCTCAAGCAACTTATACTTTCAAGTCCCTTCTGGGTGTGTCCTAAGCTCACCCTGCCATCCCAGGGTGAGTTACTTTTCCCTGCAGACAGCTGCAACCTCACGCTATAGGACCTTCCTAGATTCCATCCCAGAGCATTGGTTATGCTTGTGAACTCCTTGTTTCCTGCACGCACATCTCACCTGGAATTTTGGCATTTTTTTCTCATCTCATAGCTCCCTTCGTTAAGCCAGGGTTTTTCGTAAATCCATTCCACCAGAGGTGAGATAATTTCCAGGAATGAATCTTCGGTCCTTGTTCTTAGCATCCAGGGTAGCAGTATCAGGTGCTGTCTCTTCCTACGGAGGCAGTTTGGTGCGGTGGTTTCATCCTAGACTTTGGAGTCTGACTGCTTGGGACTAAATTCCAGCTCCACCACTTCTTATTTCTATAAACTTGGGCGAATGACATAACCGCTCAGTGCCTTAGTTTCTTTATCTGTAAAGTGGGATTAAACAGAACCTATCTCATGGGGTTCTTATAAAGTGCGCATGGTGCATGTAAAGCCTTAGGGAGGAAGTGCTCGCTGAATGCTGGTGAGCCGTCATTCTTCCCAACATCAGCACCCTCTGCTTCCACTCCAGTTACTCCAGCCTGGACGAACAGGCCCACAGGCGATGTGGTGGGAGGGCAGTTTTGCTATATTCTCATCCAGGCTGAAGGTCTCTGCCCTCAGTTTCGCATCAGGGTGGAAGCAGTGGTTTGTTTGCCCGTGGGGCATGCCGATGTCTCCTCTAACTCCTTTTTGAGCCTCCTGGCTCTTCACAACAAAGGCAGGCATTTTCATTTTATTGGAGCTGAGGAAAATCACACTTTTATGATTACTTGTCCTGTTCCCCGAATTGATTGCAAGAAACCACGTCTGGCACCTTTGATCCCGGTTACTGTCTCAGTCGATGCTTAGTCTGTGCCTCCCCGGACCCCCTCGAGGTCCCAGTCCATCCGCTGCCCTTTCAGCTGGCAGAGGGCCAACTCCACCCCCAGTGAACCAGGAAGGAAGCCTGAGCAGCATCCAACGTCACAGTGGCCTCAGGCAAAGGTGGGAGATGCCGGCCCCATCCACCTCTCCTCTCATTGTCTCTCCCTCAGTGTCAGCAACGTGCATGTCTGTCAGGCTAGGAGCCAGGGAGTGCCTTTGCCCCTCTCTTTCCCACATAGGTGCCTACCTGTCCTAGGAAAGGAAGTTCCCCGCAGCCTGCAGTCGCTGCCGGAAAGCAAGCAAAACATCATTTCCCCAGGTGGTAAGGGCCAAAAAACCCAGAAATATCTGTATTTTAACAATAGACTTTGGGAAATAGAAAAATTAACCCCTAATGCTGACATTTTCAGCATCATACCAGGCTGGATAGACATAGAGAGGTGTGTGTGAGCAAACATATTTTCCCTTTCACTTATTTAGTTTAGAGACAAATTAAGTTACACACATGTATTATGCCATCCGCCCATTCCACTTTGCTTCAAGTAATCAATGTTGACAGCCTGGGGTGTATCTTTCTATATATTTCTCTATCTTCCTATAGGGACATGCCACAGTTTATCCTAATGATGGGCATTCAGGTTGTTTTCAATTTTGAGGTCATGGTCAGCAATCCTTCAGCAAACATAGCTCAGTGTACAGCCTTATATATTGATTCTTTTATTTGTAGGATAGTTTCACAAAAGTAGGACTGGTCAAGGTACATGCATTTAGTAGATACTGCCAGGTTACTTTTCATTCACTATAGCGATCTACTTGCCCACCAAAAACATATAAAATGTTTCTATCCCCATACCCTTTAATACTTGATCTTATAAATTTTATTTTCACTAACTAGTGGTGGGAAATGTTTTCTCCTTTTTATTTTAATTTGTATTTTTGCCATTCTCTGAGGATACCCTGTGTCAGTGGTCAGAGTTCTTTCTTGGAGGCTGACCCTGCTGGCACATTTGCAACTGCTTTCAGGCCTCCACAGGCTTCAGTTTTCTCCAGGCAAGAGCTGAAGAAGCAGCTTTAATGAGCATGGTGGATTTTAATCATAGAAGCTCACTGCACCGTATGAATTAAAAACCATCGAAAAGATGGATTTTGTGTAAATGCCATTTGGAAAGTTTACAGGAACAAGAAGGAAACAATGTGTGTGCACAGATGCTGTGGGTGTTCTGGCTTTGCCCCAGCTCTGAGGTGGTCACGCTGTGGGCCTGCTGCCTTGCTCTACCCTGCTCTCTGCAGAACCTGTAGAAGCCCCCTGCAGAAGGGGAGGACCTTCCAGTGGCCAGCATGTCGGGCTTAGAGAGAGGAGCTCCTGGAGAGTTAAGGACTCCTAGGGCCCAGCAGCTTCTGAGCCTTTCTTGCACCTTCCTTGCTAAAACTAAGTCCATCTTCCTGTGTGGTCCCCCTTTCCTGAGGTTTTTCTAGTTTTCAAGCATCCCTGGGTCCTGTCTTTACTCCAGCTATGGACACTTTTTCCAGAAGTATACTCCCTCTCAATGTCCTTTGCTGAATAGTAAGTTTTTCTAGAAGTGACTTCCCACTTCTACTTTCAGCCGGTACCCTCAATTCCTCATTCCTTGTTCTGCTCTGGCTTGCTCAGACTGGATGTTTCTTGGATCAGATTTGTACCACAATTCTGGGGACTTCTTTGTTGTGGATTGCAGCTCTCCTCTGAGGCCTAAGGTTTTTCTCTTTTTCCCTCTTCTGCCACTCTGTCCTCCTGATCTGGCTGGTGAAGGCACCCCAGCGCAATTCATGCTAACACTCTTGGGGGTGCTTGCCCCCCACAGAGGCAGTGTATGTGACCTGGGAGACAGAGCATGACGTACGAAGGTCTGCCTGACCCAAGTAGATCTGTTACTGAGCTTACGGTGGACTAGAGCAGTGTTCAACCCCAAACGGGCTGAAGTGCTTTCCAGAAATGTTAACAGTAATCCGTTCTGAAAAGTATATGCCCTACCAGTGATGCCTCATCCATGAAGCCTAGGGCACTGGGCACAGGGACTACCCCCTTCTGGATCTTCATGTAACTGCTCACCCACTGATTAGCAAAAATCCATGAGAAGTGATTGTGCCTGCTACAGGCAAAAATTTTGGAGGAAAAGGTTCTGTACACATTGCTGGTGGAAAGGAGAAATCAATGTCACAGAAGTATAAACACCAGAAAATAAGCATATATGTACAGTATTTATTGCAATATTATTTATTGCAATTTATTGCAAAAACTCATAAACAAAGTGAATGCCCATCTAGAGGACAAAGGGTGAATAATAAACTGTGATATATTCATATATGTCTAAATACAGTGTATAAATTTACGAATAAATAGTGAGAAAATCACACTAGTGTCCACAAAGAAGAACAGTATGTACAAATGGTATACCGTTTACATAAAATTGTATTTATACACATATAGAGATGTATTAAAAGATGATGACCAGAATATTAATCATGTTTATCTTAAGGTGGTGGGATTCCAGGTGATTTTTCTTTCTTCCTATACTTTTCTGAACCATTTGAATTTATAATAGTGAACACGTGTTAGTTTAAAAAAAAAACACTCAGAAATAAACTAAAGCTGGGATTTCCCTGGTGGTCCAGCGGTAAAAAATCCACCTTGCAGTGCAGGGGATGCGGGTTCAATCCCTGGTCAGGGAACTAAGATCCCACATGCCACAGGGCAACTAAACCCGCGTGCCACATCTACTGAGCTCATGCGCCTCAACTGGAGAGCCTGTGTGCTGCAAACTACAGAGCTCACGCACTCTGGAGCTTGCACGCCACAACTAGTGAAGAGAAAACCCACACGCCACAACTAGTGAGAAGCCCACGCACCACAACGAAGAGCCTGCATGCTGCAACAAAATATCCTGCATGCCTCAACAAAGATCCTGTGTGCCGCAACTAAGACTGGTTGCAGCCAAAGATAAATAAAGTAAAATTTAAAAAAATAAATAAATCTTTAAAAAAAAGAAACTAAAGCTATTTTCATTGTGAAAAAGCTGAGAGGTAGAGGAAGGAAACGCAGAGGTTGTAATGAGTAGCCAGAATCTTCTGGCTTTTCCCAAGGCACGTGATTCAAGAGATTAAGGCAATGTCTTTTATGGCAATGACTTTTATGACCTTGGAAGTCTCACTGTCGTTTTGCTACATCCCATTGTTTACCTATTCAGTTGTGGGAGAAGTCTTACATGGGGACATGAATACCAGGAGGCAGGGATCACTGGCCATCTTGGAAGCTGATTACCATAGGGGGCCTGAAGGTATTGTTTTTCCCAGAAGTCTTAACAGTTAGCAAAAATATCTTTTCTCTGCACAAGATTTACATAGTCTTATGTGGAAACAAGGAGGTATAGATGACTCTTCCAGGTTCCTTCCATTCATGTGAGTATATAAAGTCAATGAAATGTTGTAGATTACCTTCTTATTCCTATTAAAGCATTATAGAGTTTCTAATTGGAAAAATGACAATTTAAAATGTTGTAGCATGTCACTGTTTCCTTGACCATTGTATATATGCTCACTTTTATTTCCTTACTTGGGGTAATATTAAAATTTGTTGGCTAATATTCGTTAGCCAATGTTCTGCCTTCGGCTATGGTGTTTGCATGCTTAAACCTTTATAAGAATAATGTCAGGGCTTCCCTGGTGGCTCAGTGGTTAAGAATCTGCCTGCCAATGCAAGCGACACGGGTTTGAGCCCTGGTCCAGGAGGATCCCACATGCCACGGAGCAACTAGGCCCGTGCGCCACAACTACTGAGCCTGCACTCTAGAGCCTGCGAGCCACAACTACTGAAGCCCGCACGCCTAGAGCCTGTGCTCTGCAAGAGAAGCCACTGCAATGAGAAGCCTGCACACTGCAACGAATAGTAGCCCCCGCTTTCCGCAACTAGAGAAAGCTCACGTGCAGCAACGAAGACCCAACACAGCCAAAAATAATAAATAAATAAATTTATTTTTTAAAAAAAGAATAATGTCAGAGGCAAGACTGATGGAAACTGGAGCGTAATGAAAGTGAACAGATTTTATATTTTATCTTATTTACTTCATTCACATTGAATCAGTGACATTGACTACACTCTGAAAGCCAGTAATTTACAAATACACAAAGAGGAGAATCCATATCTCACAAGATAAAAAATGCTTCCCCTGGGGCTTCCCTGGTGGCACAGTGGTTGGGAGTCTGCCTGCCGATGCAGGGGACACGGGTTCATGCCCCGGTCCGGGAGGATCCCACATGCCGCGGAGCAACTAGGCCCGTGAGCCATGGCCGCTGAGCCTGCGTGTCCGGAGCCTGTGCTCCGCAACGGGAGAGGCCATAACAGTGAGAGGCCCGTGTACTGCAAAAAAAAAAAAAAAAAAAAAAGCTTCCCCTGGCCTTTTGTTTTATAATGGGGAAATAAGAGGTCACATCTCTTCATTGATCTTAGTGCTTTACACAAGCTAATAGTATTTCATGCTGATTTTATTTTGAACCAGCAGGAAAATTGCATGGTAAATGACTCAGTGTTATTCAAATCAACAAATATTAGAGGAAAAATACAGGAATTGGAAGCTGCTTATTCATGAAATGCTAAAATATTAGGAGAATTCTCCTTCTCTCTGTTTATCTGTATCACTGTGGTTACCATAATCATGAATCCTGGATTCTTGGAACGTGATACAAAGAAAAGAAACCTTTTGTCCAGTTTTCAGCAATGTGACTAATGAATATTCAGGCACAGAAGGCCTTGGTTGCCTTAAATAGTCATTGGGAAATGCACGTACAAAATAGGTCTTGGCTTGGAGATAAATGGAATTGAAATTATTCTCCCTATTATTTTGCTCTCAATTTTTGTCATCTTCTCTTCTCTCTGCATCCTCTGCTACTACTTGAAGGAGAAAAGGGGGAAAAGAGAGAAAGAGAAGTGTTAAGAATCTGCTTTCTGAAAGGTGTTATTCCTGCCCATCCACATGCCCTTCATTACAGGTATTTCCAAAATCGTGTTACACCTGCAAGGCGCCTAAATACATCTTATTGGTTCAGTTCTTGCCTCACAAAGAGTCATATCCAAGTTCAGAGTCTAGACTGAGGCTGTCTCAATTATCAGGCTCCTTCCTTGTTACCCATGTGCCAATCCCCCTTCTTACAGAGCTCTAGGCTCCTAGTATTTTATCTGAGCATTTATTTCATTTTCTTATGTTGTTGTTGGGCCTTGATAGGCTGTGTGCTGTAACTTATCTTTTCAATGTCTCTTGTGTTCTATTCCCCACCAAGCTCTGACTTTCAGATCCATCACTTCCTTCCAGAGCCTTCCCTGCCTTGACCATGTGTCTCTGGCCCTGGCCTGGATCTGGCTTCCTCCAGCTCTTATACTCTCTGCTGCTCTGGCTCTCCTGGTCCCGGCTCCTCACTCTACAAACACCCCTCTGCTGCTGGCCTCCTCTTTCCTTCCAGGAATTGGAGAAAGTGGTGAAGGAGACATGGGAAAATCTAGAGAAGACGGAACCTCCCAACTAGTGAGGGAGTGGCCCGAAATCTGTTAGGAGAAGGTTTAGAATTGCCATTTCTTGTCCCTCACCCTCCAGCCTCTCCCCTTCTCCTTCCAAACTCAGCTAAAAAAAAAAAAAAAAAAAAGAAGCAATGGAGTTTTCAACTCTGAATTAATGTCATTGTCAGATTGTGCCAGATCATAAGGAATAAGAGATGCTCATTTCCAAAATCTTATCCCTCCACCTCACATCAGCCACGCTGGGTCCCTGTGGACTGAAGCAGGATTGGGCTCACTTTCCTTTCTTAGCCCTCTAATTATCTTACCCTTGTGTTCTTTGGAAATATTTCCAACATAATTTTCCCTTTCAGACTGCATAATTGTAGTTACTGGAACTGAGGGCATAGGAAAATAGAATGCATGTGTATTCTGTGCACGTTCACTAGACTAATTATAGTATAGTGTGATGTATTGTCGAATACGTCACTCTTAAGCTGCTCTGACACTGCGTGCTGGCAATGGGGAGATAGTAAACATTCATCTTGTTGATCAAAGGCAGTTGGCATCAATAGATGTACCTGCAAAACTGAGTACACAGAAAAAAAATTCTGATAATTCTGATACAGTCATATTGAACTTCAAGCTTTTTTTTTTTTTTTTTTTTTTTTTTTTGCGGTACGCGGGCCTCTCACTGTTGTGGCCTCTCCCCTTGCAGAGCACAGGCTCAGGACGCGCAGGCTCAGCAGCCATGGCTCATGGGCCCAGCCTCCCCGTGGCATGTGGGATCTTCCTGGACCGGGGCACGAACCCATGTCCCCTGCATCAGCAGGCGGACTCTCAACCACTGCGCCACCAGGGAATCCCAGAACTTCAAGCTTTTATTCATTCATTTATCTTGGTATTTATGAAGCAACTGCTAGATATAAAACCTTGGTTCGTGCTCATGAGGGTCAACAGAATTTCCAGATAAGGTTCTTCTCAGGCTTCGTAATCTCACAATATTTTATGGGAGAAATAACCCCTCTAGGCTAATGCTATATGAATGGTGCAGAAGATACAGACCCTGCCTTCAAAGACTACATAAGCAATTTAATATAGACAAGAACCTCTTAGTAGGATGGCCTGTGGAGTAGACATTTAAGGCAGTGAACTACTTCACCTCCACTTAATCAGGAATATCTTGTTAGCATGCAGATCCAAGGGGAGCTTGTGTAATGAGAGAGAGAGTTTGATAACTGGTTTCCTCCTTTTCCCTGGAAGCTTTCTCTATACACCTACTGAGGGGGAAATGGAGCTTGTGGTTATTAAAGGCTCGAAGCTGTCACAGTTAGATGGGGCCAATGATACTGAGACTCTTGCCATATTTTTTTTCAGGGAATAATATACCTTTCAGGGAGGTTAATCTATTTAATGTGAGAGATCGGAGAGCAAGGAATCCTGTGAAGTTATGAAAAATTTCGGGTTAGTTTGTATGGAAAAAATTTGAGTAGTCAAAGAAAGGGACAGGGCTTCCCTGGTGGCGCAGTGGTTGAGAGTCCGCCTGCCGATGCAGGGGACATGGGTTCGTGCCCGTGGTCCGGGAAGATCCCACATGCCGCGGAGCGGCTGGGCCCGTGAGCCATGGCCGCTGTGCCTGTGCGTCCGGAGCCTGTGCTCCGCAACGGGAGAGGCCACAGCAGTGAGAGGCCCACGTACCGCAAAAAAAAAAAAAAAAAAGAAAAAGAAAGGGACAGTTATCAACTTCAGATTTTGTGAGTCTTTCTTCTTACCTTTTAGATCTGTGTGTATCTTGCTGTGTGTTGAGAGATGTGAGGGACTGAGCTAGTTTCAGGGGCATTGCGACTTCCATGAGAGAACCCCAGTGGCTATGGTCACTGGGATCTCTTTGTCTTGATTGAGTTATATAGTCTGCCTTACCTTTGGGGATACCATTGTTGCTAAAACATATACACATTTGTTGCAGACTCACCTAAAATTCTTTGTGCAACCTCACAGGAGCTGATTGGAAGAGGCTATTGTTGGAGTCTCTTTCTATATTATGTATTACAAAACTGAATCCTGTTAATATTTTATCTGAATTATTCATTGGGAAGGTGTATTCTAAGGGGAAACCATCCAAGGTTAGATTGGGGATGTGTATTTCATAAGATGCTTTTCATTCAAAGCAATTATTTGAAATTCACCATGAATTTTAATAAACTTACTACATAGCTTCTTCCTGCTAATCCAATTCCTGCTTAATTGGAACCTTCTGTATCATTTCAGAACAACCTCTGGAATCAGATTAATTGTAACTAAAGTAACAGTTTTCTCACGCTAATAATGATCAGTTTAAAAAGAGTTGGACAGATAGTAGATAGTTTAATCGCAAGTTACAGCAAATTGACACTTCATTAGTGAGGGTGAGGCTCAAACTTTTAGACTCAGAGGAAGAGCAAATGGTATTGAAAACCACCAGGCACAGTGCTCTGGCTACAAGCTTGTTTTCCTCCATATTCTTGCTGTGGCCATAATTCATAATAATACCAGTGGCAAAAAGCTACTTATCACCTTGCCAGTGCTGACTCTCTGGGTAGCTGGGAAATTTACCCACATAGATTAACGGGAGAAAGATTTTTTTTAAATCAGAATAAGATAGAATCATTTTTAGAACTATTTAAGCTTTCCTTTGGAAGTGTGAACTTTGTAACTCCGTTTGAATATTTGTGTCCCCAGGTTCACAGAACTTAACGGTGTCTTTTTTTTTTTTTGAACTTGTCAGGTGCCATTTGCCTTCTCTACACTGAGGAGTTCTTTATTCCTATCTTGTCTTACCTTCGCTTTCTCTTTCCCTTGCTTGCTCTCTCTCTCTCTCTCTCTCTCTCACTCTTGCTAATGAAAGGGAGTTTCCTTTGAGGGTTTTGCTTAGGCAGCAGGTTTAAGGGTTCAGAGAAAGATGTGGATTTGCCCTTTAGATTTCCAAGGTTATTTCATTCTATCGTGATGCTGCAACTTTGGGTAGTAAGCTTGGGAGCAGCCAGGGGTCGTGTCTTAAAGGGTATTATATGATGTTGAGAAGTTTGCATTTGTTTTTTTCCTAGTGGCAGTAGGGAACTACTGAATGCTTTGGTAAAATTAATCAAGTTACTGTTGTACCTTTGCTCTTCTTCAAAATGGGTTTAATTAGTCAATCTCGCATTTTTCCCCCTCTGGCATTCTTTTTTTTATATATAAATTTATTTATTTAATTTATTTATTTTTGGCTGCCCTGGGTCTTCGTTGCTGCACGCGGGCTTCCTCTAGTTGCAGCGAGTGGGGGCTACTCTTCATTGTGGTGCGCGGGCTTCTCATTGCGGTGGCTTCTCTTGTTGCAGAGCACAGGCTCTAGGCACGCAGGCTTCAGTAGTTGCAGCATGTGGGCTTCAGTAGTTGTGGCATGCGGGCTCAGTAGTTGTGGCTTGCGGGCTCTAGAGCTCAGTAGTTGTGGTGCCAGGTTTAGGTGCTCCACAGCATGTGGGATCTTCCAGAACCAGGGCTCAAACCCATGTCCCCTGCATTGGCAGGCGGATTCTTAACCACTGCGCCACCAGAGAAGCCCTGGCATTCTTTCAAAACTAACTCTTGGGCTTCCCTGGTGGCGCAGTGGTTGAGAGTCCGCCTGCCGATGCAGGGGACACAGGTTCGTGCCCCGGTCCAGGAAGGTCCCACATGCCACGGAGCGGCTGGGCCCGTGAGCCATGGCCGCTGAGCCTGTGTGTCCGGAGACTGTGCTCCACAACGGGAGAGGCCCCGGCAGTGAGAGGCCCGCGTACTGCACAAAAAAAAAAACAAAAAAACAACAACAAAAAAAAAAACTAACTCTTTGCAAAAATCAGTGTCATAATGAAACTACCTCTGAACCATACCTAAATAAAATGGAGAAATGCCCTCAGATATTCAGGGACACCTTTACTTTCTAGAAAGGTGGTAAGAAACTGAATACAGCTGACCCTTGAACAACATGGGTTTGAACTGCGTGGGTCCACTTATATGCAGATATTTTTCAATAGTAAATATTTACTATAGTACTACACATTCCATGGTTGGTTGAATCCATGGATGTGGAGGAACTGTGGAGGGCTGACTATAAGTTATATGCAGATCAACCCATGCTTTGTTCAAGGGCCAATTGAATTTTTTTTTCAAATAATTTTGAATAGACTTTTTCAAAATTTAAATTCTGATTAAAATTCTTAATTGCTCAACCTGTGTGTCTAAATGCACAAGAGTGCTTAGTGGCTACCTATTGGGAAGATGGTGGGTAATTATTAATGTTTTAAAAAGTTTTTTAAACAAATAATGAAGTATAGTTATAATCATTGTTTTATTACTTGTACCATTATCGTTGGCCAGATATCATTTTTAAAACTTTCCCCATAATGATACAAATAATCTCCTGATGGTTTCAAGCTGTTTAGATTATTGAATTGAAAACATTAGGAAGTCATCATCACTTTGAGATTTTTCATTTTCCTTAATGAAACCATGTCAAGATCATTGATTCCTTTTTTGATTTTTTTTGACCCTTTGGGTTTTTAATTCACTCTGGGGCTTTATTAAGATGTATCATGTTTGTGTGCTGCTGCAAGATTTCTGTAAGGTGTTTGGAATGTCTTATGATAGGCTTGATGGATTCTAGGAGCAGGACTCCATCTGGAGAAGAGATGTCTTTGGTCTGAGACCTGTCATGTGCGATTCAAATGGAGGCTGGACATTCTAGGAGGGAGCAGATCTTGCAGCGACCCCTGCCCCCCCTGCCAGGGAGACAAGGCTTTAGTGAAGTCACTGAATCCAGACAACAGTGAGGGGGAGAGAGACAAGTTGTGTGTGTGCCACAGGCCTGAGGATGGAGCTCTGAAGTTGTCACAACTACTCAAACATGATAGTCCCAGGCACCCATCATGACCCCACGGGACAGTCTTCTGTGAGTTTGCCAGCACCACCCAAGGGACCTCCACAGGGTAAACCTAGGAGTTTCTTCCTTGTCAGACCCCAGTGTTCCATGTGGAACCTGCAGGCCAGTCAGTCCTACCTTGTCTCTTCTTCCTGATTGCTTCCAAGTCCTTCTAGGGGACCTATCCTCTTCTATCTTCTCTATATACAGCTCCAGGTTTCTTTTCCTCTGGCCCAGCCTCTCACTGTTTCTCTCGCTGTCAGACCTTTCCTTGGTGCCCTCTGGAAACTTTTGCAACTAATAATAACAGTGACATATCTACTTACATAGCATTTATTAGGCACAAGAAGCTGTTCTAAGTGCTGTGCTTATATTTGTATGGGCTTATTAAATCCTCACAATGGCCCTGGGACATAGGCATTGTTATTATGTCCACTTTACAGATGGTGAAACTGAGGCACAGAGAAGTTAATTCACCCATGATCACACAGCTAGTAAATGGTAGAGCTGGGACTTGAATCTGGGAGTAAGGCTTCAGGGTCTGTGCTCTTAGTCATTAAAATATCCTGCGTCTCCCTAGGGTAAAAATTTCCCCACACACTAAACCTTTCTCAGAATGGTCTTTCAACTGCATTGTCTTTGATTTTCACATGAAAGTGCAACAAAGTACTAATATGTGCTTGGCTAGCCACTTGAAACATTTCCACAACCAGGGTCTGTAGCCTGCCACAGAAAAACAACCCCCATATACTATGAGCTCATAACTGAACATTAAAAACCATATGAGGAAAACCATAAAAGGAGGGCCAGGAGAACCAACAAATGGCAAAATTAACATGTCTAGAACTAGAAACAGAATAATCTAAAAGAAAGTATAAGCATTTAAAAAACATGATTACAGGGGCTTCCCTGATGGCACAGTGGTTAAGAATCCGCCTGCCAATGCAGGAGACACCAGTTCTAGCCCTGGTCCAGGAAGATCCCACATGCCGTGGAGCAGCTAAGCCCGTGCGCCACAACTACTGAGCCTGCGCTCTAGGGCCCATGAGCCACAGCTACTGAAGCCCGGGCACCCTAGAGCCCATGCTCTGCAACAAGAGAAGCCACCGCAGTAAGAAGCCCGTGCACCGCAACAAAGAGTAGCCCCCGCTCACCACCAACTAGAGAAAGCCGCGTGCAGCAACAAAGACCCAACGCAGCCAAAAAAAACAACGTGATTACAGATTAAAGAAGGAAAAGAGCCATAGTAAAATAACTAGACACTAGGAATAAAGAGTAAGCAGTTCGAAGTAGACCCAAATACAAATTTCAAAAAGTTTAATACCCAAGAAGCTAAAAGAAAGAAAGAAAGAAAGAAAGATGGTTTGATTACTTCCAGATGAATTGAGACTTGATAAAATGGAAGGAAGACATGAGAAATAGCATTCAGTTTGCAGAAGACAATAAATTGATGGAAAATGGAAAATATGAATGAGAGGTTAAGAGACTAGAATGAGGTCTAACGTAAATCTAATAAGAATTCCAGAAGAAGATAATAAGGAGAAAGGATAGGGCAAGATTCAGAGGCAATGGATGAAAATTTTCTGGAAATAAGGAAAATATGAATCGTAGGACTGAGGAAGTCTGCAAAATTCCAGATATTTTAGTGAGACAGCATATGGGGAAACCACCTCTCTCATATGACTTGTGTGGAGGGTCATTTTGCAATATACATAAAAAATGTGTAAGCTCTTTGACCTGGAAATTCTGCTTCTAGAAATTTATCTTCAGTAAAGAATCAGTTCACTTCCTCCAAACTTAAGTATATAAGGATGTTGATCTCAACATTGTATAATAGAGATGTATTGAAAACAGCTTTAAAAAAAACCATCAATGTGCAATAGACAAAATACATTAGGGTATAACCAGAGAAGCACTATTGCTTTTAGGAAGCTGTTAAAATGATGATATAAATCTATTTTTATTTATTGTATAGAAAGGTGGTTGTTATGGAAAAAGGTCTAGAAAAGCAGTGTGAGTAGTTGACCCCACTGGCATAATCAAAAAGTCCGTATATATAAAAAGAAGTTTGGAAGGATAAATACTTAAAGTTTACAGTTAGTTATCACTGGGTGGATAATTTTTACTTTCTTTTTTGTCCTTTTATGCATTGTCTGATATCAAATTATACTGTGTAAAGAGAAGTCTTGATTTGTATTTTAGATGAGGAGTAATGATAGAGTAATAGCAGTCCCAGGGAGAGTAGGTTTGTATTACCAGCGCCATCGTGCTCTACCTCTTATTCCCCTTTTGGTTGTGTGTGCTGTGAGTGTGTACTAATTGTGTTGCTGTGCCCACAGCCCTGGCACTGAATGTTGTCATGGAATCCAGCATTAGAAGATAAAATGGGAATATGTAGGGAGGAAGAATGGGTACAGAACTTGAATCATTTCTAAAGGGGGTTGGGTGATTTAGACCATGATGTCTAAACTAAAAAGTATCTCAAGGTTGAACACTGTGTTATTTAAAATATATGCTGAGTTATCCTTGATGTACCTTGTAAAGCTAAGAAGAATCTAAAGTGCTCATGAGATTAAATGATAAAATATGCAATTATTTTGTTTTGTTGTGTGTATATTTGTGTGCTTGCACATGTATGTGTGTTCTCATGTGTACACACACACACTTTTTAATGTGTGGCCAATCAGATTTTGAGTGTAGGTTCTCCTCTCCTGATACTTTTTTCTAATTTGGGTTCTTAGAGCCAAATGAGTCAGTTTTTAAGTGAAGACAGAGAGAGGTGGTTTAAAGAAGGGAAAGAACATAGAGGCTTCTTTAGCTTCAGGTTCTTAGGAAAAGGGATTAGGCTTCAGATGCCTCGTAGAGTTTTATAAGTAAGTGGAGATACAATGTGATTATAGCCATCTCGGGTTTTTCAATAATAACTCATTGAAAACAAGTTTCCTGATTTGCAAGCATGGACATACTAATAAAATGTGTGATTTAAGAAAAAACAATAAAAAAGTGTGCCTGACATAATTGGGAGGGAGAGAGAAAGATAAGAGAGTTAGAGTATGAGGGTAATGATGGAGATTAGTTTCAAAGAAATCTACTGTATGCACGAGAGACCTTTGCCCACAGCCTTTTCTCTCCTTTGCAATGAATTTTCCTGTTTGTTATACAAAATGTTTTATTCAGTGTAACCTACCAAGCGACAAAGATTAACAGTGATAGAGAAATAGAAAATCCTATGGGTCTTGTTTTATAAAGCAGAAGGATGGTCTTTATAGGAAGTCCCCTAGTGGACTGGAGGCAGCCCCGATATTAACAACTGAAGATACCATGACAGTCTCCTCATGGCAGATTTCTTTTTTTTAAATTAATTAATTAATTAATTAATTAATTAATTAATTTATGGCTGTGTTGGGTCTTTGTTGCTGCACGCGGCTTTCTCTAGTTGGTGGTGAGCGGGGGCTACTCTTTGTTGCGGTGCGCGGGCTTCTCACTGTTGTGGCTTCTCTTGTTGCGGAGCACGGGCTCTAGGTGCTCAGGCTTCAGTAGTTGTGGCACGTGGGCTCAGTAGTTGTGGCTTGTGGGCTCTAGAGTGCAGGCTCAGTAGTTGTGGTGCATGGGCTTAGCTGCTCCACGGCATGTGGGATCTTCCTGGGCCAGGGCTTGAACCCGTGTCCCTTGCATTGGCAGGCGGATTCTTAACTACTGCACCACCAGGGAAGTCCTACAGCAGATTTCTTTAAGTGGGCAATTTCATTATTAGATGGTTACCAGATTTTAAGTCCTATCTGTAAAACTTAAGTGAGGAAAGATGCTTCAGCCAGATCCTAATCTGCATTTCAGGGGGAAAGGCCAGGAAAAAAAAAATCCCCATATTGATGGAGCTTCAAATACATCATTATTGCTCAGTCTGTAACCTTGGTGACAGGAAAGCGTGAGGGCGCCTGAGGCGGTAACATTAGTATAAACAGCTTTTCTATTGAACAAACGTGTGTATATATTCACACTGTGAATTTCATCTCACTGAGTCAGCATATTTATGTAAGGAAAGTTTGGTAGAGAATTTCCTGGAAGCAGCTGGCCTACTTACCTAAATGCAGTGCCCTTTTTTTTTTTTCTGGCAGATAAGAAGTAGCTGTAGACTACTGTGTCTGAAAAGAGACTCTTGACAGTAAGTTATGTCAGCATCTGAGGCAGCGAGGCAGCTCCTGGTGGCGACTTCGGCTGCAGCCCTGAGCCCTGTGCTCCCCTCCCCTGGCACCATGCTGTCCTTCCGCATGAGGCTGAGCTGTTGCCTCAGTCATTAGAGGGCATTCTCTGTGCCTGTGCCCAGGAGAGAGCAATGTCCTTGGGTCATGACTGACTAGCCATGTGGACCTGGATCTTTCACCAGGTAAAATCTCCCCTGGTAACGTAGGCTGCCCCGCATACCTGACGACTAGGGCCCTGTGAGACGCTGGGGATGAAGGCTACAGTCTCTGTCTAGATGTGGCATTTCTGAAACTTCAGTCTGGCGGCCAACTCTATCTGAAGTGCTTGTTACAAATGCAGGTTCCCAGTTCTATACCTATAACTATGATTCAGGATGTCTGGTATAGTACTTCTGATGCATAGTGAGATTTGGGAACTACTGACTCAGAATAGCCTCTCATGACATTCCTACTACGAAACGGATTATCTTACTGTAGGGACTTTTGATTACTGTTTGTTCTCTTTCAAATTCATTCATCTAAATAGTTACTGAATGCCTGTTCCGTGCCAGATACTGAACTAGGCAGTGGAGTTATGATAGTGAACAAGACTGACATGTTTTTTTATCCTCATGAAATGAAGGGAAAATGAGTAAACAAATTAATAATTATGATAAGAGCTGAGAAGGCCACAACAGGATATTATAAGAGAGTATGCTGGAGGGAGGAGCAGTGAGTATTTAAAATAAAAATATGGTTAGCAGAGGCCTCTTTGAGGAGGCAGCAATTATACTGAGACCTGGATTAAAAGGAATCAGACACACGAGGACCGTGCTAGGCAGTATAAAAAACTTGTGCACAGGCGTGGAGACCAGATCAGCCTCGTTGTGTTTCAAGAACAGAAAAAACGGGCAGCGTAGCCAGTGCCCAGCAAGCCAGGGGCAGCGTGGCGTGAGATTAGGCAGGTTGGCCCTGGATCGTGTAGGCTCTGGAGGACAATGGGTGGGCAGAACAGACCGAGAAGGGGTGGAGAGTCAGATGTTCAGTGGGACAGGAGTCGGGAGTTGAGAGGAGAGGCCTAGTCTGGGCCATGAATGTGGGAGTCACCAGCATTTCAGTGGAGAACCACCTGAATGGGTGATTTAAACTAGGGAGAAGCTGGAGAGAGAGGATGGGAAAGGGCCTGGTGAAGAAGACTGGGGGCAGCCAGGGCCTGGGAGAGGTGGGAGGAACACCAGGAGGCTGTAGGCCTGTGGAAGCCACAGGAGGAAGATGCTCAGAGAGGGACAGGCAAGTGTGTTATTGACACTAAAGGTCTAGAACAGTGCAGGCCTGTCCAGCGGCCGCCAGCTGCATGTGGCTATGGAGCCCTTGAAATGTGACAAGTGTGAACTGAAAATGTGTTGTAAGTGTAAAATAAAACATACAGCATGCACACCTAAAAAGAATACAGTGTTATATATTAATTATATTTCAATTTAAAAAATGCACGCCAGGGGTTTCCCTGGTGGTGCAGTGGTTGAGAATCTGCCTGCCAATGCAGGGCACACGGGTTCAATCCCTGGTCCGGGAAGATCCCACATGCTGCGGAGCAACTAAGCCCGCGTGCCACAACTACTGAGTCTGTGCTCTAGAGCCCGTGGTCCGCAACAAGAGAAGCCACTGCAATGAGAAGCCTGTGCACCACAACGAAGAGTAGCCCCCACTCGCTGCAACTGGAGAAAGCCCGAGCGCAGCAATGAAGACCCAACGCAGCCAAAAATAAATAAATAAAAAACAAAACAAACAAAAAAACTCATGCCACATTTCAAAGATGTAGCACAAAAATAAGAATGAATATATTACTTTAATACTTTTTAAAGTAATGATGACGTTGAAATGATAATGTTTGGCATAGATTGGGTTCAATAATATACACTATTAAAATTTCACCTGCTTCTTTTTACTTTTTAAAAATATCACTACTAGGAAATTTTAAGCCACATGTGTGGCTTTCGTCCTGTTTCTGTTACAGAGTTTGGTAAGGCGAGGTTATTTGCAAACTTGGTCAGAGTAGACTGGCTGAGGTTAGGTAATCCCTAGCCGACTGTTTATACTCAGGTGAGACAGAATCATCATCATAATACTATTATGCCTAAAATTAAATAGCAAAACTCACCACTAAAAAATTCTTCTAGACTTTTTGATACTTATGAAAGTGATTTAATAATTTCACATAAATTGACTATCATATGCCTTTAAATTCTTTGAAATGAACTCTCAAACATGGTTTTTCAATCTTTTTTTTAACCTGTATTTTCTTTCTTTCTTTTTTGTCTTCTTTCTTTTTATTTAAACATTTTTTTTTTGTTTTTATTTTTGCCTATCTGGCCAGGAAACTTCATGGTGTTATGGTTGACTTGCCGCACAACCGTGTTCAAATCTGTCACCAACAGGTTCATTAAAAACCTGGCCTGCTCGGGGATTTGTGCCAGCCTGGTCTGCGTGCCCTTCGACATCATCCTCAGCACCAGTCCTCACTGTTGCTGGTGGATCTACACCATGCTCTTCTGCAAGGTCGTTAAGTTTTTGCACAAAGTCTTCTGCTCTGTGACTATCCTCAGCTTCCCCGCCATTGCCTTGGACAGGTAAGATCAGGTAGCCAGGGGTGCAACTTTTTTTTTTTTTAAGTGTATTGAAAAATTAGCATCATGAAGCAAATAGTGAATAGTCAGTGTTCCAAATACTGCTTTTTAGTCTGCTTGTTGTCAACAGAAAGAGAGTCGATTGCTGAAACAGATGCCTCACAGAAGACAGCAGCTCCAGAAAATGGGACCATTGAGAAAAGATGTGGCATTGGGGAGGTTACATCATGACTATGCTGGGGCAGAGCTGGATCATGATATAGTTTCAGCTTGGTTGGAATTAGCGGTATTTGCATTGCAATTTGCAGTAGATTGCTCATCAGATTGCTAACTGTGCAATTAGGGCCTTTTGAGGCAGGATGAAAACATTTCTGGAAGAACAAGAGAACAATTCAGTGGCTATTTAACAAATGATTAGACAGTCCTGTTGGACCTGGCCAGATAGCACCAGAATTCCTTTGGAGGATTTACTTCCAAGGTTTTATATTGTGATGGTGTTTGTTTTCTCTTCCCATCCTTTTTTAAAGGATGTTCATTTGGAAATAAATCTTACATCCTAGCTACTGTTGTCATACATAATTTGATCAAATTTATCAAAGTGAAGTGTGAAGTTCTCAGTAATCAACAGCTGCCTGTCTTTTCTCTTTGTCGCTAGCACTTCATGAATACAATTGAGATAATAATACATTTTAGAGAATAGAATTAAATAAGCAAAGAAGAATTGAAAAATATTTTGTGTCCACAAGAACCTTTTTTTTTTTTCTTTTAACGGTACATGGGTCTCTCACTGTTGTGGCCTCTCCCGTTGTGGAGCACAGGCTCCGGACGCGCAGCCTCAACGGCCATGGCTCACAAGCCCAGCCGCTCCGCGGCATGTGGGATCTTCCCAGACCGGGGCACGAACCCATGTCCCCTGCATCGGCAGGCGGACTCTCAACCACTGCGCCACCAGGGAAGCCCCACAAGAACTTTTGATTTCAAGATTTACAGAGAGGACAAGTTGCTGAAGGGAAAGTGCTGGCTCTTCTGACTTTATACCCTGTGATAAATTTGACTACGTTTTAGATGAATTTAGAATTTTAAAACTCTTTGTCCATTTAAAACATACTCAATACCTTAATGACCTATAAGGGTATGGATTGCAGAATCCATCTATGGAGTCACTTCAGCCTCTCTGGCTTGGAACCCTGATTTCATTAGCTGCCCAGTGTTGTCTGCGCAGAGGACACAGAGCCACACAAAGCCCCCTACATACTAGGAGAAGTCATTGACTTTGTGCTTAAGAAACAGGACTCTGGAACCAGAAGTCTGGCTTTAAGTCCTACCTATGATGCTTTCTTGCTGGTGGCTTTGGGCAAAGGCTTAACCTCTCTAAGTCTCAGTTCCCTCAGGGGTAAAACGAACTAAATGAATTATTTGTGGCCTGTGTTTGGCCACAATATTTATCTCTCTTTCTCTAGTCTTCCGTTCTGGTCGGCACATTCTTCCTTAGATATATTGTCTGCAATCATTTTACCATCAGATCTTGCAGGGAACCACTCCAGCTCCTTGACAGTTTCTCCCTAGAAACTCACCATCCACAGACAGACGAGGCAGGTGACAAAACCAAGTGACACAGGCCAGGTTGGGGTTGTGTGTCTGCATTCCTGTTCATAGGGGCCATCGCTCAGCAGATGCAGCTAATAGCTGCTTTGTGAGTATCACGACTCAGTGGGCCAGACTTCCTATTTCTTAGAAGAGAAATCAGAAATCTAGAATTCTATCATTTTTAAATGTTGGCAATTAATTTGCATTCAGAAACTTAGTATGTGGGCCCCTGGAATCCCTTCAGCAAGCTGAATGTGCACCAGGTGATGCCAATTTGCCACACCCACTTTTTGGTTACCTTGCATGTCTCTTCCATGCTCAACCAGAGGTCTGTGAACACCTGGGAAGTGCCATTGCATAGAACTGGAATAAAACCGTGAAAAGTTAGAGTGAAAAGTCTGTTTACTTCCCGGTGGGCACCCTAATGCTTTTTGTGTTGATCCATTCTGTGTTCATGGCAGGTGTGTCTTTCTGGCAGCCCCTTACTACCTGCTTGGTGAGGTCTTATGTCTGCAGTCCACATGGTGGGCTTTTCTTTCCTGAAGGTTTTTTTTTAATAGTTTTATTGAGATATAATTTACGTATCATAAAATTCATTTAAAATGTACAAGTCAGTGAATTTTAGTATATGTACAGTTGTGCAGCCATGACCACAATTGAACTTTAGAATATTTCCATCACCCTAAAAAGAAACCTTGTGTTCATTTACAGTTATTCCCCATTCCCACCCCCAGACCTAGGCCACCACTAATCTACTTTCTGTCTCTGTATGGGGGGACATTTCATATAAGTGGAATCATACAATATGTGTTCTTTTGTGCCTGGCTTCTTTTACTCAGCATAATGTTTTCAAGGTTCATCCATGTTATAGCAGGTATCAGTACTTCTTTTTTTCTCTTTCCAGCTTTATTGAGTTATAGTTGACATACAGCACTGTACAAGCTTAAGGTCTATGGCATAATGACTTCTCTTACACATATTGTGAAATGATTCACTATAAATTTAGTTAACATCCATCATCTCATATAGGTAGCAAAAAATGTTTATTTTCCTTGTAATGAGAACTCATGAACTACTCTCTTAACTTACTTCATTCCTTTTTATTGCCGAATAATATTCCCATTGTATGCATATACCACATTTTGTTTATCCATTTACTAGTTGATGGACATTCGGGTTGTTTCCACTTTTTGGCTATTATAACTAATGCTGCTATGAATCCTGAAGGTTTTTTAAGAATAGGATTCAACAAGAGTGGGAACACTTTATTCTGGACAGGTTGCTATTCTACCTGGAAGCAATGCAATAATCCCTGTGAGTTATTTTGAGTCTTTGGTTTTAGGCAAGAAAATATGCAAATAATAAGAAATCCTTATTTTCTTTCCAGCAGAAAATCTACTGTATTTTTGCCATCATTTTTTTTCAGTGTGTCTTTTATTTTTATTTTTTTTAATTGAAGTATAGTTGATTTACAATGTTTCAGGTATACAGCAAAGTGATTCAATTATATATATATGTGTGTGTGTATATATTCTATTTTAGATTCTTTTCCATTATAGATAATTACAAGGTATTGAATATAGTTCCCTGTGCTACACAGTAGGTCCTTGTTGTTTATCTATTTTGTATATTGTAGTGTATATCTATTAATCCAAAATTCCTAGTTTTTAAAAAAGATAAGCAAGTTCTTTTAGTAGAAAAGCAAGTTTGGTAAATTCCTATTTCATTATTCAGAGATGCAGATTACTGGAAAGTATAGGTTTGTTGTGCATGAAGACAAAGGGAAAACAGTTCTTTCTCTCACTTCTTTCCCAGATATTTGTTTCGTGGCACCAAGTCAGCAAGTGAATTGGGAGGCCACCTACACTTCCTGCATCATCCTCTAGAGACGCACACACTAACAAAATGATGTATAGTGAGCTTGATAGTGAGCTTGTGTGCTTGTGCTGCAGTCTATTTCCCAACCTAGAATGGAATAAAAAATGATGGGAAGCCTGGGTTTGTTACCTGTCACTTAGCAAATGGGAATCAGAGACAGTGGGCGTGTATTCATGCGTGGGCGTGGGGCCATCACACTGGATTTATTGAGCGGTGGTTAGAAAAGCTTCTCCGTATTCAGAGAAAAACAGTTGAGAGCATGTATAACTTATACATTTCTTTCTCTTTTTTTCCCTTCCCAGAAAGTGATCTAGAACACATTTTACTGCACTCCATCCATCTCTGGTCATCCGTGATCGTGTTGTGTTTGCATCATCTCTCCCCCAGCTTGTCCCCTGCCAGACTCCACCACAGGGCCGCTTGCTCTTGACATTTTCCCAGGTGCTCCCCTTCTCCGCCTCCTTTGTGCGTCGCTCCAGTAGAGCCATCATCTGCTCGGTTACAATTGTTTGTTTACATGCCCCCTTTCCCCATTTAGTTAAGAAACATTCCCGTGCGTCCTTCCATCTTTGCAGTCCAGTGCCTGGCAATACCTAGCACATAGGTGGTGCTCAGAAATCCTTGTGACAGAAGGCATGCCTGCTCAGCTGGCCCCATGAGGGAATGCATGTTAATAGGGTTGGAAGGTCGACTCCAGCATTAGCTGACTGCACAGACGTGGGCCGAGCTAAGGTGAAGAAACTCGCCATATCTCTGAGGGCTGCTGGCTGCCCTTTCATGACAGATGTGGTTCTAGAGTCTAACAAAGTACTTGGTTTCCCCCAGTCATAGGTGATATTGAAACAAGGTGCTTTTGGAATTCTGATTAGGTGGTTATAGAATAATCAAGTCAAGCTTGAAGGAAAAAAGTCTTCCCTGATTTTAACAAAAATCTAATCATGAAGGCATTTTAAGTCTATTAATTGCTCTTAGGGGTACTGAGTGATTTTCATGGGAACAAGGGCGATTGAGCAGGCATGATTTTTTTCAGTCAAATTGATCTTGTGGAAGGATTTTGTCAGAGTCCCTCCCTCACACTGGCTTCTTCTGCCCCAGGTGGCTGTAAATGCTAGTGATATCCATGCATATCCACTGTGGCACGAGTCTCCTTTGGATTTGTGTGCAGACACATTTTCTTTCTCTTAGTGGCTTTGAAAATTGCCCTCAAGCTCCTCTAGCCCAGGTAAAAATTTTTTTTACAAATTACCCTTTACCCTTAAATTGAAAAAGAGGTGTCTTTCCAGCAGAGGGAGATATCCTTTATATCGAGGGCACTGTTTTGGATTTAGTCCTGGTGGCAATAATTATAAAGCTAACTGTGAATTGTACAGCAAAATCCTCAAAACTTAAGGTCTAGCTTCCTAATTCCCCCAGTGGTTTCCTCTGTCTTAGGCAGAGTAGAGGAAATTGACCCTTTCTTTCCTCCTTCCTACTTTTAGTAATATAGATTCCCCTAATTAAAGTGTATCTTCTGTGAAATGAATTTTGCTTGTGCGTTTGGCAGGTACTACTCAGTCCTCTATCCGCTGGAGAGAAAAATATCTGATGCAAAGTCCCGAGAACTAGTGATATACATCTGGGCCCATGCCGTGGTGGCCAGCGTCCCTGTGTTTGCGGTGACCAACGTGGCTGACATCTATGCCATGTCCACCTGCACGGAAGTCTGGAGCAACTCGTTGGGCCACCTGGTGTACGTTCTGGTCTACAACATCACCACGGTCATCGTGCCTGTGGCTGTGGTATTCCTCTTCTTGATACTGATCCGCCGGGCCCTGAGTGCCAGTCAGAAGAAGAAGGTCATCATAGCAGCGCTGCGGACCCCGCAGAACACCATCTCTATCCCCTTCGCCTCCCAGCGGGAGGCCGAGCTGCACGCCACCCTGCTGTCCATGGTGATGGTCTTCATCTTATGCAGCGTGCCCTATGCCACACTGGTCGTCTACCAGACTGTGCTCAATGTCCCCAACACTTCTGTCTTCTTGTTGCTCACCGCCATTTGGCTGCCCAAAGTCTCTCTGCTGGCGAACCCTGTACTCTTCCTTACTGTGAACAAATCTATCCGCAAGTGCTTGGTAGGGACCTTGGTACAACTGCACCACCGCTACAGTCGCCGGAATGTGGTGGGCACAGGGAGCGGGGTGGCCGATGCCAGCCTGGAGCCCAGCATGCGCTCGGGCAGCCAGCTCCTGGAGATGTTCCACATTGGGCAGCAGCAGATCTTTAAGCCCACAGATGACGAGGAAGAGAGTGAAGCCAAGTATGCCGGCTCAGCTGAACTCCAGGCCAGGGAGCTACTTCCCACCTGCCTGGAGGTAGAGCAGGGGCCGCGGTTTGCTACCCCTGCACCACCCCCAGGCACAGTGGACTCTATATCCCAGGTGGCACCAGCAGTCCCTGTGGAACCTGAGACATTCCCTGACAGGTATTCCCTGCAATTCGGCTTTGGGCCATTTGAGTTGCCTCCACAGTGGCTCTCGGAGACCCGAAATAGCAAGAAGAGGCTGCTTCCCCCCTTGGGCAACACCCCAGAAGAGCTGATCCAGACAAAGATGCCCAAGGTAGGCAGGGTGGAGCGGAAGATGAGCAGAAACAATAAAGTGAGCATCTTCCCAAAGGTGGATTCCTAGCAAGTCTTGTAAATCCCTGGAAGCAACAGACCTTCCACATTCCTGCCCTCCCTTCACTGGGCCTATGATTTGTCTGATCTCCTTGCAACCCAGTATGGGTTGATTCCTCCTTTATGGGCCAGATGCTTTTGAATGAGAGAGAAATCTATATAAAATCGTATGTCCTCTTTATTGAGGGCGTATATATATATATTTATACACATATATATATATATATTTATCTCAGTGATCCACAGTAAAGTCCACATTCCTCTCTGTGGAGACAAAAGCTGGGTAGTGGGAAACGGGTCTTGGGTGGGTTCTCTGTGTGCATTTTCTGGGGATATCTCAGTTCCGGGCCCTGCAGAGAATACGTGGAGAGAAGAATGTCTATGAGTTCAAAGGAAGCAGGGGCACTCTAAGAGAAGCCCAAGATAATTATGGAGCCGTGTGGCCACAAGAAAATGCCTACTTGATCGACTTTAAAATGACAAATATTCAAAATGGTTTATATTGATCTGTATCTTTAGGGAAGATAGAACCTTGGCGTTTGATACCTTTTTCCTGGACGGCCTGATCACATGACTCAGTTTCTCCCGATGCCCTTCATCTCCTTCGCTGGGATGTAGGTGACGGATGAATGAATATTGCACCCCCATTTGACAGACATGGCAATAGATGTGCCCAGGGATTAGGAAGATATTCTGTCCTTGATTATCCTGACCATCTCCTGGCATCACTAAGGCCTCAGAAAGAGAAGTTCGCAGTGTTGGTTGGAAAACACTGCAAGCTTTTATCATGTCTTTCCCCCTTAAGTTGTGTTTTTTTCAACAAATGAGAGAGAAGCTTAGAAGTGGAGAAGAAAGACTGAGAAATATCCACACTCTGTAGAGTTTTCTCTTCCTACATGGTCTCAATGTGAAAGATTTTATGCAGCAATCAGCAGGGGTAAACTGTATCGAAAAAGATTTGTGCCAACTTCTGGAATTAAAGGTCCTTTAAAAAGGCAAAGTTAGGATAAATGGGGTCCTCTGGAAACGTCAAGCTAAAAATACTTGATTAGGAAAAGTGAGTCTGCCCAAGAGTGGGAAAAGTTGGTTCCCTTCCAAGGAGGACTGCAGACCCCATGTGTCGCCAGTCTCATTTTCAGTCTGTTTGTACGACTGTGGTTCTCCCTTCAATTTGGGCGCAAAGGAGGAACAGAACATGGAGAAGGAATTCATCACTGTACAATGCCAAGGCAATACCTAGCCCAGGTGAGCTCTCCACTTACTCCTTCCCAGTGAAGTTGTAGCAGGAGCCAGACAGGATGGAAGAGGGAGGACAGTGTCCTCCATTGATCAGTCGCCTGAGGGCTCTCACAGCAATTCGAGTCTACTTTGGGGTGGGCTTCACCAGGTTGAATTCAAACCACAAAGGAAACTTCACTCTTAAGGAGAGCAAATCAAGCGCCAGGTCTGCTCTTCTCTGGAGGGCGTTTTGTTCCTGTTCATAGTATGGAAGGGAGCCAATCCAGTGCCTTGAGCAAGCTTCAAGGGAGGGGGCATCCTCAGCGGCAAAGAACACATCCCAGTGGCAGGGGTCCTCACGGATCTTCTCCTTGAACCACACAGGCCCTTGTCCCTCGTAGGAAGGTCGGACTATGTGTAGGGAGTTGCCTTTTCCTGTCCTTTCCTGGGTGTGCTGTCTTGTGATTCCTGAATGTGAACCCAAAGACCCTTGTCCAGAGGAGGGAGTGCCTTCCTCTTTGTGTTCGTCTCTTTGAAGCATTGTGTGCTCACAGCGGAAACGGGGGCCCGCCACCCCCTCTCCCGGGGCCCCTGTGTGCGCTCTGGAGCTCCTTGCCCTGATGCTTCCCGTTGTGGCCCTTCAAGCTTATCTTTCAAACCGTCACAGTTGTTATAGCATTCATCAAGGGGAAACATAACCTGTCAGAAACTTGTGTGCACTTTAGAAGAATCTGTCAAATGTAGCCACGTTGGTGTCATTCTGGTAACATATATGTACAACTTAATAAATTCTGGTGAGCCGGAATTTGATAGATGTTACTTATGTATGTTTGAAGCAGTTGGTTGACTTCTAACACGTCATGGCTAGGTGTATTTCTATACTCTTTGAAGAATTATGTTTTAATAAAAAATTGAAAAGCAGTTTCTGAACTCAAAAAAGGTTGTCTGAGTGATTTTTTGTTTGTTTTCTTTTTTTCCCCCTCTCAAGTGTATACTATCTGAACCTCTCTCTTCCTGTGTGATCTCAAAAGAAAGGTGTTTATTTTCCTCCCAACATGCAGATGCAGCATTCTAGTAGCATTTTCTTATGTTGTTGCAACTTGAAAAATGAATTCCCAAAGAAGAAACTGCAATTTTTGAATAAATGTCCCAAACCTGGGTTCCAAATGGAATTGGTGGATGGTTTGCTCAAACGTATAGGTGGAGCTACACGGGGAAGAGTGTAGTGCAGCCGTCATTACCCCTTATGGTTGGGGCCATGGCCTTGAGGTCAGATGGCCCATGTTTGAGTCCTGACTCTACCACTGACCCACCTTGTGACCTTGAGCATGTGAGGTAATCTCCATGTATCTTGGTTTCCTCTCTATAAAATGAGGTAATAACTGTGTCAGAGGCTTCTGTTGCCCTGACTCCCATATTTCACCTCTGATTTTAGCCATGTCTGCAGTGGGCCATTGTTGGCTGCATCTACTCACTTCCCTGAGAGCCATCAAGGCCTAGTTTCTCTGCTGTCTGCCCTGGGAGAGCTCCCTAGCTCTGGGGGTAACCCTTGATCAGTGGGACATGGGAACCAGTGGATAAAAATGCCCCTGTCCTTCTGCTGGACAATTGTGGGAGGCATCTTTCCACTTCTCAGGAAGTCCAGCAAACTGAGTCCCTGTTGCCCACCACGGTGTCCAAATAATGCATCCTTTTATTGACTCTTCTTCCTCCTTCCCTGTCTGGCTTTCTCTACCCTCATTCATGCCCTCAAGGATCACCTCCCCAAAACCAACTGCACAAAGCCCTTGTCTCAAGCTCTGTTTTCAGGGGAATCCAAGTGAGACAATAGTATTCCTCATGGGGCAGTTGTGAGGATTCAGTGGCATATGGTCTGTTTAACACAAAGTGTGGCACACAGTAAAACTATATCAATATCAGTGCTTACATGCTACATTAAAAAAAAGTGGTTGAGGCATGTTTGCAATGTTATTCAGAAAACAATATTACATTGATGTTTTCACCAGTTACCCCAACAATTATTAGTATTCACAATGATGATACTTGGAGTCAGTACACAGTGCCAAAGTACTGTTTGAATCCCTGAAGACAAAGATAACTGTGTAAGCTGGAATCGTTCTTCACCAAACAATTCTCAGGTTCAAAAAAAAAAAAAAAAGGGATGTCGAAAGAATGTTTGACTTTGCTGTAAATCTATAAGCCAGATCCTGAATAAGAATGAGCATATAGTGGGAAGCAGCCGCATAGCACAGGGAGATCAGCTCGGTGCTTTGTGACCACCTAGAGGGGTGGGATAGGGAGGGTGGGAGGGAGACGCAAGAGGGAGGGGATATGGGGATATATGTATACGTAGAGCTGATTCACTTTGTTATACAGCAGAAACTAATGCACCGTTGTAAAGCAATTATACTCCAATAAAGATGTTTAAAAAAAAAAAAGAATGAGCATAATATACTCTACTGATGCAGAGTAGAGCAGAATATGTAGGTAACTAAGGGCAGATAGACAAACCCAAAGTGGCCTCAGCCATCGAAAAGGAACTATAAGGCAGTCACGTGGTGTGTTAAGCTAATATTGGAGTTCAAGCACAAGTCTGATTGGGCTGGAGAGAAAAGCTGCAGCTCCAGGCCAGCTCTGGGCATTGCTGTGCTCTTGGCAGCCCTGACCGGGTTGGGTGGCTCACAGTGGCTGCCGCATACCAGATCTGAGATGCTCAGGGAAAAAGAGCTTATTTTAGGCTGAATTTCTGTGGAGGGGAAGGATTAGTGCTTTCATATTGTAGTCTACCAATGTAGCACTATATGATGTAAATGAGTTTATAGCAAAGTGGTTAACTTCCCTAAATAGTTGTAAACATTTAGCAGGTTTATATCACAACCAATTGCTGCTATATTAGAGTTCTGTAGTCAAAAGAAAAATGAATCATCGTTAATGACCTGAGAGTATGTGAATAAAACAGGAATTGAAATCAATACTAATGCCCAGGGTAGCATCAAAAGCCTTTTTGTGTGAGTGCAAGGCTTTTAAAATAAATTGAAATGATCTAAGATTATCCATATATGAGGTTTTAGAAGCTAAAATTTCTTGCCTGTTAGCCTCAGGTTCAACCAGTGTTTATCCCCATTTGTGCCAAGGAGATAAGTTAGTTAATAGGCAGAATAAAGGCCTGGAGACCTTCCTAGAACTCAGACTGTAATCTCCAGCATTGTTTTATGTGAACCTCTGATGGCTATTTATGTCCTGGGGACTTAGGAGCCACTTATTTCCAAACTTAAATGAGTGAATGATAAATGAATGACTAAATAAGAGATATGGCATCTGGAGCCATGGCTAAATCTCTATTGGCGAGCTGGGGTAAGATTTGCTGTCAGGAGAGTTATTGCTGGTTCTCATCAATCTCCTTGGAATGACTCATACAAGGGTTAAAGGCATCAAATGCAAGGTCTTTGATCTACTTCTCTCTTCAACACCTAAGCCTCTCTGTAATTCACTAGAGGTAGTGTAAGTTCTAAATCTGGAAGGGAAGTTCAATACGGAGAAGCAGGAGCTCTAGGCGTTTGTGTTGGGCGTGAACAATAATCCTTTTGTCAGCTGTATTGATCAGAATTTAGTGGTTAAATCGTTTCTGCCCCCTCTTAAACTTCTTTCTATATGCATATTCACTGCAGTCCATATACAAAAGGTAATACACACACAAAGGAGGTGCTAGAATGACATGTGGTGTACCTTTTTTTTTTTTTTTTTTCTGTATGCGGGTCTTTCACTGTTGTGGCCTCTCCCATTGCGGAGCACAGGCTCCAGACACGCAGGCTCAGTGGCCATGGCTCACGGGCCTAGCCGCTCCGCGGCACGTGGGATCCTCCCGGACCGGGGCACGAACCCACGTCCCCTACATTGGCAGGCGGACTCTCAACCACTGCGCCACCAGGGAAGCCCCATGTGGTGTACCTTTTAAGGCAACAGGTGAGAAAGTACAGCACAGATGGGATAACGCTTTTGAAATATTAACCATATTACCTGATGCATCTACTTTCTCTTCCCTCCTTTTCCTTGCTTGATACATTCACATGTATTGCCTCTGGGAAGGTGCGGGGAAGGTGTTCATTGCCTCAAAGGAAAGCAAATAGACTGTGAGTCTCTTTCCAGTTTTTGTGTATCAAAGCCTAGGTTTTAGGAGAACAGAGGGGACTCTTGGGATGAGCCCACTGGATATTTGGTAATGATTTTCAAGAATTGGGGGATGCAACTGGCACCTAGTGAGTCAAGGCCAGGGATGCTGCTAAACGCCCTATAATGCACAGGACAGCCCATATAACAAAGACATATCTGGTCCAAAATATCAATAATGCCAATGTTGAGAAATCTTGGGTTAGCCAAGCACTGAGAAACACTGGGTTAGCCAAAGGTTTGAGATGGTTTGAGGAAGGGGAACCATCCCCCCTCAGTGGAAAAAGCTTCCCTGGACTTGTGGATAGTAGAGAAGAGAAGTCAGGGGTAAGTGATAATGCAGACATCTGTACCTTCTGGATAAGGGGCCTAATGCTGCCTCCTAGGCAAAGCCCCAAGAAAGCAAACAAAGAAACAGCAAAACAGCAAAACAAAGAAAGATTTGGGCAATTGCAAAGGGAACCAGTGTGTGCCCTGCTCCCCAGGGCGTGGATCCCTTTGGAGTTTTTGTAGTGAGTCCAGGAGCCAGGGCCTCACTCAGATATTTACATAAGTGTCTTGAAGAAAGAGAGAGGTTCAAGCCCAAAGGAGCAGGTGGTTGGGAAGGATGGATCACAAGATCAAATGGGGCAAGGGATGACCATGTAGGCAATGACACAGGGGACACATGTCATTTCACACTCCATGGTGTCATGTGAGAGGGAAGGAAGCCTTGAATGTGAGATTATATTTATTATCCCAGGATCTCACGATGAAAATTAAGCTATAACAATAAAGAAAATTATGTATTGTTCCACACTTTTTTGAGACTGAAGCAATTAATTTGTATTTCAACCTTGAAGGGAAAATGAGACTTTAAGTTTCTTTTCAACTCTGAAATTTTATGTTTCTATAGTCTATTATTCTACATACGAATACATGCTTATAAAAATCTTTTCTAGTTTATTTTGGCTTCCCTCTGCCAAAATTCTCATTCCCTTTTGCATTTCCTTCTTTGTAATTTTCATGGAGGAAATTTGGTGTAAACAGATTTTATATACTACTACTCAAAGGTCCACACAGAATTAAACGCTGGCCTTCTGTCTCTGGCTTGTTTCTCTGAGAGAAACATTTAATTAAATCCATTATTATTTAAAAGGCAAATGATACAAGGGATACTTCTCTTTCCAAACCCAACTCTTGAAAGATAATACTAGAACTCTGGCCAGTTTTCTTTTCTTTTCTTTTTTTTTTTAAATTTATTTAATTTATTTATTTGGCTGCGTTGGGTCTTCATTTCTGTGCGGGGGCTTTCTCTAGTTGCGGCGAGCGGGGGCCACTCTTCATCGCGCTGCGTGGGCCTCTCACCGCCGCGGCCTCTCCTGTTGCAGAGCACAGGCTCCAGACACGCAGGCTCAGCAGCTGTGGCTCACGGGCCCAGTCGCTACGCAGCATGTGGGATCTTCCCAGACCAGGGCTCGAACCCGTGTCCCCTGCATTGGCAGGCAGACTCTCAACCACTGCGCCACCAGGGAAGCCCATGGCCAGTTTTAAATATAGATGAAATAATGACTGCAGATCTAGAGAAACTAAGAAAATAGAAATCACATTGAAAAGGAAAATGTACCTAAAATTTTGTTTGAGTTTTTCAGTGGTTTACTGGAAGTTGATTTTGAGAAAGAAAAGCTAATACATTCTGTCCCTGTGAAGACAATTCTGAACATACAAGAGTGATTTACATGTACACCTCATAAGCTGGAGCAGATGCCATTACTCACCTCCTAAACATCCACCTTCCTTCCTTCTTCCTCATAGTGTCGACCCCATCCCGGCTCCAGGGGAGATCATGATTAGAGGAGCCTTTTTTGCTATATTTAAGAATAATCCATGTGTATAGATAAAGATACATATTGACTTTAAAAAAATGAGACCTACAAAGGTCTATTAAGCTTCTGAATTTTGCAATGCACCACCTGACTGAACAAAAGAAAAAAAACAAGATACCACATGGATCATTAAAGGGAATTGAGAAAATAAGGCAATTTAGGCTTTCAGGGTGAGAGTGACCAACGGCTCTTTGCTGATATGCTCAAAGGGTGTCAATTTACTCAGATAATTCCTTCAGTTTGGCTTTATGAACTAGGCAATTGTAGGATGTTCAGAATTTTATTTTTTCCCTATATATTCTCAATAAACAAGAAGAAATATTTCTTTTTTGTGGGGGTGTATTTATTAAAGCACTTTTAAGAATTACTGCTCCTTTTTAAAAAATATTTTTATTTACTTATTGGTTGTGCCTGGTCTTAGTTGTGGCAGGCTGGCTCCTTAGTTGTGGCATGTGAACTCTTAGTTGCAGCATGCATGTGGGATCTAGTTACCTGACCAGGGATTGAACCTGGGCCCCCTGCATGGGGAGCATGGAGTCTTAACCACTGCACCACCAGGGAAGTCCCTATTGCTCCTTTTTAAGAGTAAGTTTAATTTAAATAATGCTAGTTTGCTTCAGAAATTAATTTAAAACCCTCATCATATTATAGATAAATATGTACAAAATAGAGAGTTTAATAGATTAAACTATCCTGGAATTTATAATCAATGTTCCCCTTTACTTAAAAAAAAATCTAAAGTGAATGTTAACAACTACCTTTGCATTAACTACTTCAAATCGTTAGAATACTTAGAAGGTCTTAATTAATTTTAATTTATAATGCTCTCTGCCTTAAAGTTTGTTCTCTTGGTAGCACTTGGCTTCTCTTTGCCTGCTTTGTATTTATGTACGATTTACTGGAGGATATTAAAGCACAGTCCACAGACTTCTGCAGGAAAAGACACGATCTCTCTTTTGCAGATGGGGAAACTAGAGGCACAGATGGCCCTAAGAGATGAAACAAGTTAGAGACAGAGCTAAAAACAGTACAGAAAGCATTAAGGACCAATTCTTCCACTGCACCCTCCAGAGTACTGATGATCATTATCATCTCTCCTTATTATGACTATTTTTTGAATACCCACTTGGCACACGTTATTAAACTATACTGGGGACTGTATTAAAAGCCTTCATGCCCGACAGCTGTTTTCCTCAATGTTATTTCCTAAAGTTCCTTCTGCGTCATGATTTCCTGTTTCATGGTAGAGGCATTCAGTTCAGAGTAAATGTTAAACTCTTAGCAGAAGGCCAAGATTGAGATTGCGCAGCTGAGAGTCATCTTCTGCCTCAGGTCTTCCCTGTTAATTCAGCATCGAGTTGACCCTTAGTTTTTTTTTTTTTTTTTTTTTCTTCCCGGTACGCGGGCCTCTCACTGCTGTGGCCTCTCCCGTTGCGGAGCACAGGCTCCGGATGCACAGGCTCAGCAGCCATGGCTCACGGGCCCAGCCGCTCCGTGGCATGTGGGATCTTCCCAGACCAGGGCACGAACCCGCATCCCCTGCATCGGCAGGCGGACTCTCAACCACTGCGCCACCAGTGAAGCCCTGACCCTTAGTTTAATTTAAGAGTCATTGCCCTCACATCACTCTCATCCATTGCCCACACTCCCCCAAGGAACGAGTACTCTTCCATGCAGGTATACGAAATATTAACAAGATTCATTCATTCATAACAGTAAGTATTATTGCATTTAATACACACTATTATAATAGAGTATAAAGTGTTCGAGATATGGTCCCTGCCCTCTGGACAGCTTAAGGGAGGAAAAAAAAGAAAAAAACCCCACAAGAGACAAGAGAGCAATAAATGATCACGTGCTGACAAGAAATGCTGAGGGAAAGTGAAAATTATCCTTTATTGAGAGTGTGCATCTTCCTCAATGATTTTGTTCGTTGGATGGCAAATTTTTATTTAAATCCAAGAAGTTTCTTCCTCCATAAAATTACCATTTACTTCATATAGTCATAGCACTTAGAATTTGGAAGATTTTAGCCTAGTTATATACCACCTGTATAATTTAATAAGAAGAAATGGAGGCCCAGGAGGTTAAGTGATTTTTTTCAAGACCTCGGACCAGAAGTCGTGATTTTTTTTTTTTTTCGGTACCTGGGCCTCTCACTGTTGTGGCCTCTCCCGCTGCGGAGCACAGGCTCCGGACGTGCAGGCTCAGTGGCCATGGCTCACGGGCCCAGCCTCTCCGCGGCATGTGGGATCTTCCCAGACCGGGGCACAAACCCGTGTCCCCTACATCGGCAGGTGGACTCTCAACCACTGTGCCACTAGGGAAGCCCGGAAGTCATGATTTTTAAAAATGCCTAATCCATAAGCAAAATGTGTGGGGGGGAAACCAGTACTTTAAAATGTCTTTTTCATGACATTGAGAAGGGGAAATATTTCTCTGACTAGTGCCTTCCATTTTCTTCCTGCTCTTATCACAAATAGTTAGGTAACTACTACATATTGGCACTCAGAAATCTCCCTTACTCCTGACACTTGCTATCTAAACTCAGTGGTGGTGAGGAGTTGGAGGGGATTAATATGACCATCTAGCTCCTGCCTCTGTCAGGATCTTTGAGCAACTAGGTATGATTAGAGAAAGGCTGAAAAGCTTACTTGCTCAGCAATAGCTTACTAGAGGATTTGACTCAGCGAAAGTGACCAACAAAAGGTAGACAAACGGATGCATGAATGCAAGTGTGCCACCTGAATACAAAATTTCCATAAATTTGGACCAAGGTAATGATCTTTAGATTCATAACAAAAAATAGTTGGCAGTTTTCACAAAAATACCAAGTCATCTGTAGCAAAACATACAAGATAAATGAGCATTTAATGGATGACAGGTGTGAATTGAACCGGATAATTCACCTTTTTTCATTCTTCAGCATAGATTAGAAGGCTGCTTTTATGTGAAGTAAAAGTACTCATTTTATTTACAGTTGCAGTGAAGCATTCAATACAGAATCTCAAGAACATTTTAACTTCTCTATTTCTACAAAGTAAGGAAAAGTATTCAGGAGTTAACTTTCCATTATTTAATAGATGGGCTGGTAAACTGAAGCCTGGAAAAATGAAGAGGCTTGTCCTTCTAGAATCAACAACAGAGGGAGATGTAAACCCAAATCTCATAAAACCTAAACCATTTTTCAATTCACTCTACTGCACTGTGCTGTAAAAATAGGGTGCACTGATTGTGGTTTTGCTTTGTTTAATTCTTTATAGATTGCAGAGGATAAGACCGATGGCTGTTACCACTGCCCAGGTGTTTCTAAATAGGCAATTCTTACTGCCCTGTTTATTGAACACGTGTTTTTTATGCTGGTGTGAATACTGTCGCAGTTCAGGCTGGAACACATGAGCAGTGGTTTCCAAAGAGGGCCAAGTCTGCTTAAGTCAGATATTCACAGAGTCTCAGAGTTGAAAGTAAGCTTAGAAATCTTTATCCTGCCCCTTATTTTACTAGATGAAGAAACAGATTGAGAGAAGTTAAGAGACCAGGCCCAGGTCAGCTCTTTGCAGATGCTGGCTGAGAAACCAGGGATGTGTAATTTAAAATGGTTTTGTGTGTCAGTGTATGGGTTACATAACAAATTTTGAGCCAAATTAGTATATTAATTCCAATTTGTCTGTGATGATAAAATGAAGAGAAAATAAACCAATCTTGGTTAAATAAGGAATTGAATGATCAAATAAGAAAAAGATTTACACAAGAAAGCCTACAGTCATCAAAATGATGACTAGCTTCTAGTCTAATAAACATATTGTATGTTCAGATAGAAACATTATTTTGAATTTGAAATAAGAAAAAATGTATGTAAGGAGTGAGATGCTAAGAATGCCAGGATGGCAGCCTGACAGCTGACTAATAAATACCCCCTTTGGTTGTTTATGTATTTCTTCTTTATCTCTTAAATGTTAACTCAGAGAAAAATAATTTTTCTACATTGTTACTTAAGACCCTGAAAGTTTGATCTGAATACATTTCAAATATGCTATGCGAATTTCTTTCAACTTCCTTTATGTTAAAATAAATTGCAAGGTTTCCATAACAATAAAGATTTATATAATTTTTATTCTAAAAATGCATTTTAGTATATAGATCAGGAGACCCAACTTAAAACAAAAAATGAAGAAACAAACAAAATACCCTATGGGATCAGAGACCTAGCTCAACTCAAAAGTTATGGTTTGGAATCAGACAAGCGTGAAGCATGACACTCAATGCATGGACAGTGTTCTGAAACCGTGAGTTTCTGCCCAGGATTAATTGCTTGCCGTGAAATTCCTAAACTTCTCTTTAGCCATAATCCACAAGCAGTGTCTCGTTCATTTTCCTGGCCGGGGCCAAATGCGAAGAGCAAAACCGTGTAATCTCAGCTGGCATCCAGCAAAGGAGAATGCAGATAGCCTCTGGAAACTTCTGGCGACTCTACAATTCTTTACAGGTAAAAGAATTGCCGCAGGCGACAAACGTGTGGAGCCAGCAGTATAACCGGAGAGTAAAACTGTCTGTTACTGTGAGGGAATTCTCCAAGAAAAGAAGAGAAACCGATTTCTCCCTTTCTGGTGAGAATGACTCACTTAGCAGAGCTGATTTCTTGAGGGCAGAACTGAGATGCACCCCTCCCCGCCCAAATATTCTGTATTTCAGAAGGCATCTTTATCCTCTTTGATTTATTTTACTACCTTTTGAAAAACAAGTCTCTGTTAGCTTTCTGGGCCATAAATGCACAGCTGCACAGTGTGTGTGCGTTGATTTTTAGGAATCTCCACAATATCTTGGCACAGTTTTTCCCCCCATGCTATCACTCATATCACTTGGACAAGCTAAACATGGTCACATGACAGTGCCTGGGCTACCTCCTTTCACTTAAAAATTCAAAGGGTATCATGTGTTTGGGCTACCAGATATTGTGACATAGCAAGCTTCCCGTCACCCCCCACCCATTTTTAAAATGGGGATATCCTCTGACTAGCACTTGATTATCTATAGCACTCCCTAATAGACAGGCAGAGGAAGGAAAGGGTTCAGAATCAAGGAAGTGTGAAGGGAGAACATTTTTCAGTTTTCTAGCTTACTATTTACAAAGGAAGTACTGGACTTCTCTGTTCAGAGCTCCTGGGTTGCACAGCTCCAGGCGTCTCCATGGTGCCTCTCTGAGCATCGAATTCAGTGCTATTTACCCTTTCAAATGCAAACTTGAAGTCAGTGTTTTTCAAAGCATGCTCATGGTCATACTGCACCAAAATCACCAGGGTGTTTGTTAAAATGCAGATTCCTGGGCTGGACTCCAGACTTACTAAATCAGGGAATAGGGACTAAAATCAACATTTAAAATAACACCTGAAAGGGGGCTTCCCTGGTGGTACAGTGGTTGAGAATCCGCCTGCCAATGCAGGGGACAGGTGTTCGAGCCTTGGTCCAGGAAGATCCCACCTACTGTGGAGTTGTGCTCTAGAGCCCGTGTGCCACAACTACTGGGCCCGTGCTCCTGGAGCCCGTGCTTTGCCACGGGAGAAGCCCCCGCAATGAGAGACCCGCATACCGCAACGAGGAGTGGCCCCCACTCGCCACAACTAGGGAAAGCCCATGTGCTGCAACGAAGACCCAACGCAGCTAAAACTAAATAAAATAAATAAATTTAAAAATATTTAAAATAAATAATATCTGAAATGATCCTTATGAAGGACAAAATCTGAGAACCCATTTTTAGCAGATTTAGTTAATAGCTTTTAAGTACTAAAAAATGTACTAAAAAAGAACTAAACTCATACTAAACTTAAAGTGCATTTTACTGTGAATAAAAGTAGGATTGTGGTTGGGAGTCCGCCTGCCGATGCAGGGGACGTGGGTTCGTGCCCCGGTCCGGGAGGATCCCACATGCCGCGGAGCGGCTAGGCCCGTGAGCCATGGCCGCTGAGCCTGCGCGTCCGGAGCCTGTGCTCCGCAACGGCAGAGGCCACAACAGTGACAGGCCCGCGTACCGCAAAAAAA
This sequence comes from Mesoplodon bidens, assembly GCF_964165515.1. Lineage (NCBI taxonomy): Eukaryota > Metazoa > Chordata > Mammalia > Artiodactyla > Ziphiidae > Mesoplodon > Mesoplodon bidens. The sequence goes on from NC_138178.1 coordinate 95,356,323, forward strand.
AAAAAAAAAGAAAAAAAAAAAAAGATGTACCCAAGCACAGTTCAAACAAACAGGATATTTCAGTTCAGTGGTTTCCTGGATTATACCTAAAATCCAAGGAAAGTGAGAGGTTCTGAAAGCAGGTTTATAGTTTTGTTTTGAAGAGAAGACAATCAGCACCATCTAGTGGATACAAATAACCTCTTTTCCTGAATTTAGTCCAGCGAGGAGGTGAAGAGAACAAACAGGCTGTGGAACTGGGTTGGAACCCCAGTACCATTTAGTTTCTGAATGAACTCGGAAAAATCACTCAACCTGCCATGCTCTGCTTCTCAACTACAAATGGGTAATAACAGTGCCACTTCATAGGATGTTAGGAAGTGACGTGGAATGACCCACCTAAGGCATGTCCTAAACGCTCAGTAAATGTTACTTTTTTTTTTTTTTTTGCGGTACGCGGGCCTCTCACCGTTGTGGCCCCTCCTGCTGCGGAGCACAGGCTCCGGACGCGCAAGCCCAGCGGCCATGGCTCACGGGCCCAGCCGCTCCGCTGCATGTGGGATCTTCCCGGACAGGGGCACGAACCCGTGTGCCCTGCATCGGCAGGCGGACTCTCAACCACTGCGCCACCAGGGAAGCCCAAGATATGGCTATTTAATCTAGTTTGTAGAATCTATGATGCAAGGCTTAGTGAGCTTCCTCTCCTAGTACGTTGTTGTATTTGGCTGAAGCTTATGGTGAGAAAAGGGAAATTGGGGCAACAAGGCTGGAGTGATAGTTGGAGCCCAGATGGCATACAGCGTGGGCTCTCTCATTCATTCAAATCTGACTCCACTCAGAAGGAGAACGTCAAGAGCAGAGAGAGATTGAAAACAAAAACAAAAACCAACTTTGAAACCAATGCTGCCATATGTCACCAACCTGGAATGAGACCAGGGAAATTTTAGCTTAAAATATCTTGACTCTAGATGAAATCTTTATGAATTATTTTGAAAGGCATAATACTTTCTAGAATATTTGGGGGGGGGGTGTTGAACACAGCAGCAGTTCAGAAAACAGCAGAGAAAAATATGGTGCTCTCCAACATATCTGAATGTGAATTGCTTTGAGGGTGTAATTGCAACAGCTGATGTAGAAGTATTTAAGGAGCTAAAAACAAAGGCAAAATTTATTGTGTACTAACATACAACAAATACAGTTTATTAAAGTTTGCCCTCAAGGCACATACAGCCTCTCAGCAGTCTGCAAAATGGAAGCAGCAGAAGGTAAATAAATGAAATGAGAATGACAGAAAATAATTCAAGATGAGGTGAGTTTCATGAGAAATGTAATCAATAGGGACTTAGTCTGGAAAGGTTACAAACAGTAAAGAGACACTAAGTTTCTATTGAACCTGAACTTTCTTTTCACTTGCTTTATATGTATCTTATGTTGTATAAGCAAGTTTCAAAAAAAATGAGAACCAGTTAATCATGGGCACCTGTCACAGCCCTGATGTCTTAGTTATTTTTTTCCCCTCACATCCCCAAGAAATCTGAAATGTGTTGTTTTCTTAATGAGCACCAGTTTTTGCCAAAAATTAAAATGGAAAGAATGGCCTTTATTCATGGAATATTAGAATTGTGCAGTCATTTGGAGATTATCTAGTCTCTAGCTACTCAAAGAGTAGTCTGTGGACCAGAAGCTTTGACATCACCTGGGAGCCTGTTAGAGTCTTGGGTCCCACCTGACACAGAATCAGCGTTTTAACAAGATCCTCTGGTGATTTATCTGCACATTAAAAATTGAGAAGAGTTTCAGGTTTATTTAAACTTAAATATAGGTCTGGGATCAGTATTTTTTGAAATCTCCTCAGGTTATCCTAATACAGTAGAGTTTAAGAACTGCAAAACTAGTCAACCTTCCTTTTTCAAATGAGGATATTATGGCCCACAAAAGTTTATGGATTTGCCCAAGGTCACCCAGCTATTTCGTATCAGAATCCAAACAGTGGCATCTCTCCTCCTTATAAAAAAATAGAGTCAAGGGAACAGGGTAGGGAGTGCAGAGATGGGAATTATTATTTAATATCGGGTGGTCAGGAAAGACCCACCTGAGGAAGCAGACACCTGAGGGAGGAGAGGAAACAAGCCATGTAGATTGCTGAGGAACTGTGTTCCAGGCAGTGTGTGTGTGTGTGTGTGTATGCGTGTGTGTGTGTATGTGTGTGTTTACTCACACTGGAAGAAGAACAAGGAGTAGTGTTTCCAAATTCCCAACAGATACTAATCTTTGGCATGCAGAAACAAGAAATCAGAACTGCCAGGAGTTCTCCAAATCTTGTTATTTTAAAAATACTTCCAACCTTCTTCATATTCTTTATTCATTACCATGCTATCTGAAGCATTTGTTTAAAAAATAAGGACTGATAAATTTAGAAGTATTTATAAGAGATGTAGCCTACCGCAAATATTCAAATACCGAAGAACACAGAGAACATTACTGGGTACCATTTGAATAATGTAACATACAAATCTCCAAGCAAGGCTAACAGCCCTTCACAGAATCATGGGTTGGAAATTGCCAATTTAAGGGCTTATTCTGAATAAAAACTTTTTGTTCCTTGGAATATCATTCATAGAATTTGTGTAAAGTATACAATGAGTATCAACTTACTAATATTTATTTTACTTGCAAGGATGACACACTGTTAGCAGCAGACTGTGCCGGGGGTGCACACTTATAACATGGCACCAGCTCCAAGCAAAATTGACCTATCAGACTGTGATTGCCTGTCTCCCAGGTGCTCCTGTCCTGGTTTCTGGAATGTTGATCTCAACTTCTGACTCAGTGTCAGCATTTCCTGCTCTTGCTCTCGACTTATCTTGACATCAGTGGATTTCTTCAGTTGCATCTCTGTGTTGATTGCCATGGTTTAACTTTCACAGGAGAATCAGAATACTTTCTCCAATTTTCCTGATTTCTTAACTGATTTTTTTCCCTAAATTTGGAAAAACATGTACACTTCCTGAGAAATGCTGGGAAGAGTTCCCGCGTAGAAACACTTACAAGGAGGACAGTGAGGCTGCGGCAAAGTTTGCCAGGGAGAGGGTGGTAGGACTGGAGGTCTGGACGAAAACAGAGGGTATGCTTATTGAGGACCTGTGGGCATTGTAAGGATTCTTCATGAAATGGGAAGTCATGGGGAGTCCTGAGCAGAGGAGTGGCATTGTTTGACTTAGGTTTTGAAAGCATCATTCAGGTTGCTGATCGAAAGTAGTAGGGCCAAGGAAGTCAACAGTTAGGAGATTATTGCAAAAACCTGGACAAGAGATGATGTCAGTGCAGACCTTAATGGAAGCACGGATGGTGGTGAGAAGTGGTTGGATTCTGGATATATTTTGAATGTAAAGCTGATAGGATTTATAATAAACCGATTGTAAAGTGTGAGAGGAAGAGGAATTGAGGATGACTTCAAGGTTTTTGGCCTGAGACTAGCAGGCAGGATGCAGTTACCATTTACTGAGATGGATAAGAAGGAGGGGTGGAGGCGGGGGACTGTGGAGAAGTTTGGTTTTTTACATCTTACGTTTAAGATGCTTCTTACATTGAAGTGGAGATGTCTAAGTGAAGATGTCACGTAGTCAGTTAGATAAAAGAGTGTGGAGTTCAGAGCTGGAGATAGAAAGGCAGGATTTAGCAGTATATGGATGGCATTTACAGTTAGGTTTTTACACCCACCACTGACCGAGATTGTAGCTGCGGTTCTTTGAGCAACTCACTTAACCTTTGTCTATTTGCTCTGCTGAAAAACACTTAAAGAATACACATCTTACCACCTAAAACAATGAGGCTACAGGGTCCACGTACGTGAAAATGCCTTAACTGTAAGGTTCTGTTCAAACTGGAAGAAGCAGACATTTGATGGTACTGGGATGAAGAAAATCAATTCAGGGACCCAGGGAAATAGTCTTCACGTGCTGAGAATTACAAAAACCAAAAAGAAAGAAAGCGCAAATAGCAATTATTACCTTTTTTGGACTGTAGGCCAATCTGGGCAAAACTACTATTTTTTATTTACATGGCATCCAACATTTACTAAGAACTTCACATGTTTTTGACCTGCACAACAGTGTTCTGAGGAAGCAATTGCTATCACCCCATTTTACGGAGGAGGAAACTGAGTTCAGAGAGGATTAGCGGACTTGCAGGGCATCGTATTAATAGTGAAAGACAGAGCCATACAAGCATCCAGACATCCTCTTTCCAAGTTCAACCTAAATACGAACAAACCATTCCACACTCTCCACCGTCCGCCGGTAAGACGGAGGAGACAGCAGGGATGCCCGAGGTCTCTGGGTTCCGACAGGGCTGGGTCCTCTGCCGCTCCTGGGCCCCCACATCTCGTTTCTGGATGGTATAACCCTTTTCCCCTATCGCGAGACTCGCAGCGTCGTGCTTCTGGTTGTCAAGGGAACGGCGTTCCGGGAGGCCGGAGGGCTTCTGATACGCGGCTTCTTCCACCTCCAGCGAAGCTGCGGTGGCGGGAAAGACCCCTCCCCTTTGGGGGGACAGTGGGTGACGCTGAGAGTGTCAATGCTCTGACGACTGGACACTAGCCCCCAGTTTCCGCCCGGAAGGTGAGGAACCGCACAGGTAAGGAGCGAACTCTATCGCCGCGCGACAAGCCAATGAGAGGGCGGGGCGGAGTCGTGTCAGGGTGCTGGGCCCGGAGAGTGGGCAGGGCCAATAAGAGGGCGGCGGGCCCAAGCAGGGCGGCGGGCTCAGCAGAGGCTGTCCAGGCCTGGGAGAGAGACGCAGGTCTGACGCCGGAGAGGCTTCCGTCTCCTTGAAGGCTGTGTGTCGCCAGGATTTCCTGGACACGGCGGTAAACGTTCCTGACCGTAAGACCAAGTACCAAGGACTCTCACTGTTCTTCTAGCCCCTAAGATCTAGAACTTGTATTACAAATTAATCGCCCGCCATTTAAGTGACAAAGGATGCAAATAGGCATTTCACAGAAAAAATGAAAGGTGGGCAGTAAACATTTGACTAGAGACTCAACTTCTCTCATAATTAAAGAAATGTAGATCACACTCACAGATACCTTTTGACACTGCTCACATTGACAAAGATGAAAAGCTTTGACATAAGCAGATTGGCCCAGATGGGGAAACAGGCACTTTCATGTCAGCGTACCCTGTTGTTAGTAATGTAGTTTGGTACACCCTTTTTGGAGGACAGTTGGCAGACTACCAAAATTTGAAAGACAGTGTTCTTTGACTCAGCAATTAAATAATTTTTTTTATTGAAGTATAGTTGATTTACAGTGTTGTGTTAATTTCTTCTGCACGGCAAAGTGACTCAGTTATACGTATGTATATTCTTTTCCGTATTCTTTTCCATTATGGTTTGTCACAGGATATCGAATATAGTTCTCTGCGCTATACAGTAGGACATTGTTGTTTATCCATCCTATGTATAATAGTTTGCCTCTGTTAATGCCAAACTCCCATTCCTTCCCTCCCCTATCTCCCCTTCCCATTTGGCAACCACAAGTCTGTTCTTTATGTCTGTGAGTCTGTTTCTGTTTCATAGATATGTTCTTTTGTGTTGTATTTTAGATTCCACATGTAGGTGGTACATGGTCTTTCTCTTTCTGACTTCGCTTAGTAAGATAATTTCTGGGTCCATCCATGTTGCTGCAAATGGCATTATTTCATTCTTTTTAATGGCTGAGTAGTATTCCATTGTATATATGTACCACATCTTTATCCATTCATCTAGGTTGTTTCCATGTCTTGGCTATTGTAAATAGTGCTGCTATGAACATAGAGGTGCATGTATCTTTTTGAATTATAGTTTTGTCTGGGTATATGCCCAGGAGTGGGATTGCTGGATCATATGGCAACTCTCTTTTTTTCACTTAGAAATTCTAATTTATCTTCTGGGCATATAAACATAACTAAGCAAAGACTTATACAAAGAGGTTAACTTAAAATTGAGTTATTCTTTACATACAGTAAAATTTACCCTTTTAATATTACAGTTCTGTGAGCTTTGACACATGCATACAGTTATGTAATTACCATCACAATCAGGATACAGAACAGTTGCATCATTCCCCCTGAAATCCCCTAGTACTGTTTTTGTAGTTAACCCCTCCCTACCCCCAGCCCTGGTAACAGTCATCAGTTTTCTGTCCCTATAGTTTTGTCTTCTAGAAGTCATATAATTGGAAACAAATACTATGGAGCCTTTTGAATCTGGCTTCTTTCAACTTAGCATTATGCAGTTGAGATTTGTCTATGTTTTGTATCAGTAATTTGTTCCCTTATATTGCTGAGTAACATTCCATTGTATAGAAGTACCACAGTTGCTTATCCATTGTCTAATTGAGAGACATTTGGATTGTGCCCAGTTTTTGGCAGTTATTAATGTAGCTGCTATATGTACAGGTTTTTGTGTGAATATAAATGTTCATTTCTTGGGTGAATATCCAGGAGTGAGATTGTGGACTCGTATGGTAAGTGTATGTTTACATTGTAAGAAAGTGCCAGGCAGTTTTGCAACACGGCTGTCCCATTTTGCATTCTCATCGGCAATATATGAAAGTTCCAGTTGCTCCAACTTTGTCAGCACTTGGTATTGTTAGTTTTTAAAAAAAAATAATTTTCACATTTGAATGTGTAGCAGTGTCTCATTGTGGTTTTAAATTTCTCCAATGACTAATGATGTTGAACATCTTCTTGTGCTAGTTTGCCATCCATACATCTTTGGTGATGAGTCTGTTCAAATCTTCTTATTATTGAGTCTTGATACTTCTTTATATATTCTGGATATAAGTTCTTTGTCAGCTGTGTGTTTTGCAAATATTTTCTCCCAATATTTGGCCTGTGTTTTCCTTTTCAACTGTGTCTTTTGAAGAGTGGAAGTTTTAAATTTTGATGCATTCCAACTTATCAGTGTTTTCTTTTATGAATCATACTTTTGATGTTGTATCTAAGACAGCTTTGCTAGCCCAAAATCACACATATTTTATAGAAATTTTATAGTTTTAATTTTCTATTTTAGGCCTATGATCAATTTTGACTAAATTTTTGTATTATTTTTTAATAACAAATCTTCCATATACAACCTAAGTGAGCTGATTAAAAAAATGCTACATCTATGTAATGAAATACTATGCCATCATTTGAAAGCATGAAGTGTATCTGTATGTGGTGGTATAGAAAAATCTTTGAAATACATTAAGTGTGAAAAAGCAAGTTGCGAAGCACCATGCCATTTGTGTGTGTTTGTGTTGGGGAGGTAAAGGATAGAAAGTTTGCATATGCCTAAAAAAGTGAGACCTACAAAAATCTTTCTTGGGGTGAGGGTAATTTTGACTTGAAAAACTTTTACAATCTTCTGTATTATTTGATTTTTTTCCCCTCTCAAGGGCAAGTATTTCTTACATAATAAACAAGTACAGAAAGTAAAAAAAAAAAAACTACCATAAGTAATTTTTAGATATTAAAATCATGAAAATAAGTGTAATTCTACTTTTTTAAAAAGGCTGGCTATTTGTTATTACTAAACAGAGGAGGATTCATTTTCTTTTGATTCTTCCATTTATCTGAAAACATCAGATTACAGCAGCCACGTGTCCCCATTTTGGTTTTAAACCATTCGTGGTGGTTGCATTTCTCTGAAAAAGTTTAAATTAATCTTGCTTGAAATGAATGTTATGAAAAGCTGGTATGTCTTAGTAGTGATTTGTTACAACTTAGAATCTGGTCATATATCCATGTATTTAATGGAATATCAAGAAGTAAATAATATTCTATTTTTGAAGTATCTGTAATGTAATAAGAAAATGTTTATCATGTAATGTTAAGTGAGAAATTTATGAATCCAATTTTGTTGAAAAGACATAAAAAGCAAAAATGGAAAGGAAATGTGCCAGCAGTGTTTAGCTCAGGGTGGTGAATATTGGGTGATTTTTATTTATTTTCGAGTATACTTTAATATATTCCAGAAAATTTTCTTCAGTAAATAAATTCTTTAATTATGAATTTAAGATTAATAGAAAACCAGAAAATACAGATAAGCAAAAAGTGAAAAAAGACACAAGAACATCCATGAACCTACCAACCCAGAATCTACCACTGTTACTTCTTTGACTTGTGATCATCTTTCAGGTCCCTCTCTGTATATTTCTTTAATTAGAGAAATTGGACTTGTTTTTTTAAACAAGGTGTTGACTTCCTTCCTCCTTCTTTCCTTCCTTGTCTATGCCCCTAGCCAGTTTTCTACTGGAATTTTCCCTTGTTGATTGGTAAGAGCTCTTTAAATGTGTAAATGTATTAACCTTTTGTATATTATCTGTATTGCATATATTTTCTCCATTTTCTCATGTACCTTTTCATTTAATTTAGAGTTCTTTTTTGCTTTGATACTCGAGCATTAAATGTTACATAATCAAATCTATTAGTTTTGTCCTGTTTGACTTATGCTCTGATATCCTGCTTAGTAAGCCATTAACCTCATTATTATATAAATTAGCTCTGTGTTTCCTTCCAGTCCCTTGAAGATTCCATATTTTATATTTATTATTAATTTTTTTTACTTTTATTAAAGTAATATAGTAAAATATGTCAAACTACTGTAACATTTACAATAAAAAAAGCAGTCTCTAGTCATATCCTTCAGGGGCAAATATCTTGAACTTATTTAACTATTGTGCTTATTTAACTATTGTTTGGCTTTATCAATTTTTGGATATTCTCTTTGATTTCCTATTAGGACAGATTAGATTTTTTTTTTTTTTTTTTTTTTTTTCTTTTTGCGGTATGCGGGCCTCTTACTGTTGTGGCCTCTCCCGTTGCGGAGCACAGGCTCCGGATGCGCAGGCCCAGCGGCCATGGCTCACGGGCCCAGCCGCTCCGCGGCATATGGGATCCTCCCAGACCGGGGCACGAACCCGTATCCCCTGCATCGGCAGGCGGACTCTCAACCACTGCGCCACCAGGGAGGCCCTAGATTTTTTATACTACCTTTTCTTTTACATACTCCTCCTCACATACACTCAATGTAATTAAGGCACAATGTTTGGTTAAATTCAGTACTTATATAAGTATTATCATTTGATTGTTTGCTTTCTTGAACAATGCTTTATTTTTCTTGTGGAATTTCTCTCTGGCTATTGAGATTTCTTCTCAAATACTCAAAAACATCTTTAAGTTCCTAATTCAGTATGCTTTATCCATACTTTTTTCTACATGGCCAAATTCATAAGATTGTTAGTTACAACCCTACCCATCCTGGAAACTGTATTTTATTTATTATTTTCATGAGCAAACATAATAGAACAGACCTATTTCTAAAACAAATTGAAAGATTTCTGGAGCCTTTTAGTTGATCCATGCCATTGGTGGTTCCCTGTGCCTCTCCCTTTATTGACATGTATTATACTGGCTCTGCACAGGCTTCCATCTCATTGCTCCCTCTGTTAGCCACAATAAGTCTCCCTTGACAGTCTGTTTAGGGCATTACAAGACATTTGGCCTTTCGGTGACTTAAGCTTTTTGATGGTGACATGACGGGCCAGGGCGATCCGTCATCCCACAATAATAATGTCAGTGCCTTCCTGAGTGAGCCAAAAACCCTTCTGCAGAGTTTGAATAATGTTGAGATCACTGCCTTTTTCATTTGCTGAGATGGAAAGAGTTGACCTACTGTCCTTTAAGCCTCAGCTCTGGCACACTGAATGGTTGGAGGGTAGATCATATTACTGCTCTGTGTGCCTTGGAGGAGCATGGGGTTGTTCATGATTGGGCTTCCTCCTGTGTCCAAAGCTTCCTTGGACTCTGCCTCAACTGTTGAAAAAAAGAAAGAAAGATGAGTCATTTTTTAGGGTAAGAAAGGGACATTGTTACACTTGCTGGGCCAGAGGCAATTGCCTCTCTTCATTCTGTTATGAGAGAAATGGTTTAATTTATAATTGATAGGAATTTAGGAAAGGATTTGTTGGAAGATATCCATTCACATGTAAAGCTAAGTATTGAGAAGTCAAACTAGGAAATTCTCTCTCTTTCTTCCACTTTATTTGGCATGCATGGTACCCCAAGCATTACTGGACATATTTGGAATGGTCCTGACCAAGGGCACAGTTTGAAAGGAGTGAAGTACCAGCAGTGCTCAAGTTTTCCCACTAGTTTAAACCATCCTACCTAATAGTTCCTGCTTCAGGAAATAGTCCTAGGAATAGAGCAGCCAGACTGGTGAGAGTCTTGCAGACGGTGTCACATGAAAAATAGTTAAAGAGATTGGCAATGTGTATCCAGATAGTGAAAGCCGGTCCTCTAGTAGAGAGAGGAGGTTCAGTTCTCTGTTGTTTCGAGGCAGAAGTAGAATCATGGGTTTTAGAAGGGGAGGGTTGATAGAAGAATGGTCACCTGGAGATTAAGTACTCCATGAAAATGCAGTACCAAGGAGGAGAGGAAAAATCTGGGCTGAGAGAGAGCCCTGGCTGAAGGCTGAGCTAGAATAAGGAATGTAAAACCCGAAGAAAGTAGAGGCCTTGGCAGATTATTACGATGAAGCATGAATCTTGGCTGAGGGCTGTGGTGCTCTGTAAGTGTCTTCTTAGGCCAAGGACACAGTAACTGTTTCTCTCGGAGGCACAGAAGGCCATTGAGATGGTGTTCACGTCTGCTTTCTCTTTTAGCCACTTTCAGAATCTGACATCCTGGCAGCATGTTTTTTCCACCTACGGTGACATAAGATGTAATGATCCATGGACACAGACATCTTTTGATGAAATTAGGGTACTGTGACTTTGGTAGTGACATAATCCTTATAACAAAGGCTCTGAGTTCACTGCCTATTAACACTGATGAAACATTTAAATATACAAGTCATAACTTGCTTGAAATTTTGTTTGTTTGTTTCAGGATATCAATGGATATTATAAAGGGAAACTTAGATGGAATTTCAAAACCAGCCTCAAATTCAAGAACACGTCATGGGAACAGAGGTTCAAATGCTTCTTTGGAGGTGCTCTCACCGGAACCAGCATCCTTCAAGGTACTATGCTGTTTAGAAATGATATAAACTACTTCTTCTGATCTATAGCAATTGATAAACCAAGGCTGTTGTTTACATCCCATTCTAAGGTTCATCTTTAAAGGGTGTGTTCTGGGCGCACTCAGATTTCTTGGATTTTACTTTAGATCATTTAATGTGAAAACACTGTTTCCTTCTTTACCTTCTCCTCTTTTTTCTTGGGGGGGAGTTATGGCTTATTTTTTCACGATTGTACTTTGTTAATGCTCATTTATTAACTTTTCTTCTTTTATAAGAAAGCTTTGTATTCCAACATCTACTATGCCACCATTGACTCTTACTATGAAAAAGATTCAGTAATTTAAAAAATAGAGTTTGGATAAAAACCACATTGTATATGTTAATAGGTACATTACCTGGTCTCTTTTTCTTTTCTTAAAATATCTAAACTTGATGTTTTTTTTAAAGAATCTGCTTTTCCCTCTGTGATGGGGGATAATTTATTTTAAGGTTGTGGGAAACAAAAATTTTGGAACTTATGGTGAAAAAGTTTCTTGCAAGTTTGTGAATCCTTTCTCACTTTTGACTTACGGACTAGACTCTGCATTATGAAACTCTTAGAGTTTTTGTCTATCATGATTTAATGCTGGAAATAGAAAGCCTTCTAGACATTTCCAGCAGAAAGGGATTGAATACAAGAAATTCAGTTCCTCAAAAATCAATGGAAGGCCAGCGAAACCATACGAGGGGACTTCCCTTGGATTATTGGTTCCCAGGTCACACCACCATATCCAAAATCCGGAGATCTGAAAGCTGCTGCTTTTCTGTTGCTGCTTCTGACACTGCTACACATCCCTCAGAACCACAAAACTGGTGACTAGACGTGCAGAGATGACTGCCTTTGATATTTCTTGTCAATTTCGTATCAGGAGCTTAGCAAGATGGCTTCTATCTCATTTCTGTGGTAAAACTTTTGGGCAGATGTACCTATTTGGATGAAACTAATACGCATCCAGAACCCAACCTGCAAGCAGCTTTGTAAAATACAGTTTCTAGCTTAGCTGTCTGTTTTGTTTCATCTAATCCTGCATCATTACTATACTGTGTGTTAACTCTTGTAGCATTGTAATAATTCTTTTTTTGTTTGTTTGCGGTACGCGGGCCTCTCACTGTTGTGGCCTCTCCCGTTGCGGAGCGCAGGCTCCAGACGTGCAGGCTCAGCGGCCATGGCTCACGGGCCCAGCCGCTCCGCGGCATGTGGGATCTTCCCGGACCGGGGCACGAACCTGTGTCCCCTGCATCGGCAGGCGGACTCTCAACCACTGTGCCACCAGGGAAGCCCTGTAATAATTCTTGATATCTGGTGGGATGGGTCTTCCCATCATATTCTTTTCTAGGACTGTCCTAGCTATTCTTGGCTTTTTGTTGTTTTTATATTTTAGAACAGTTTTTCAAGTCCTGTGAAAAATACTGTTGGGGTTTTGATTAAAATTGCTTTGAATTTTTAGATTAATTTGGAGAAAATTTCTAACTTTATGATATTAAATCTTCCCATCTATTAACATTGTATCTCATTGACTTCTTTGCTTCTAACTTAAAAATTTTACATACTGTAAAATTCACTCTTTTCTGGTGTATAGTTCTGAGTTTGGCAAATGCATAGAGTGATACTATCACAATCAAGATATAGAACAGTTCCATCATTACCTCTCAATTCCCTCATGCTGCCCCTTTATAAACAATCTCTCCTACTCTTAATCCCTGGAAACTCCTGATCTGTTCTCTGTCCCAATAGCTTTTCCTTTTCCAGAAGGTTTAATTCCATTCCACATGAATGGAATTAAAAAAAAATATGTAGCTTTTGCATCTGGCTTTTGTCTGTTGACACAATGCATTTGAGGCACATCTATGTTGTTGCTTGTATCAGTAGTTCAAGCCTTTTTATTGCTAGTACTGTTCCATTGTGTGAGTAAACTACAGGTTGCTTATTCATTCCCCAGTCAGGAACATTTGGGTTGTTTGCAGATTTTGGCGATTATGAATAAGGCTGCTGTAAATATTTGCATATTGATTTTGGGGGTGTGGTGGGAAATAGGTTTTTACTTCTCTTGAGTAAATGTCTAGGAGTGGGATTGCTGGGTTGTATGGTAAGTGTATGTTTAACTATAAGAAACTGTCAAACTGTTTTCTATTCCCACCAGAAATGTATGAGAGTTCCAGCTGCTTTGCATCCTCATCAGCAGTTGATATTGTCAGTTTTTTTTTTTAAGCCATTCTAATAGGTATACAGTAGTATCTCATTGTTGTTTTAACTCGAATTTCCTTGGTGACTAATAATGTTAAGTATATTTTTATGTGCTTATTTGCAATCCACATCTCTTTTTTGGAAAGTGTATGTTCAAAAATTTTTTTTTTAAATTGGGGTATAGTTGTTTTACAATGTTGGGTTAGTTTCTACTGTACAGTGAAGTGGAGTTCCCTGTGCTATACTTCAGGTTCTCATTAGTTATCTATTTTATACATATTAGTGTATATATGTCAATCCCAATCTCCCTGTTGATCCCACCGCCCCCCACTTACCCCCTTGGTGTCCATAGGTTTGTTTTCTACACCTGTGGCTCTATTTCTGCCTTGCAAACCGGTTCATTTGTACCATCTTTCTAGATTCCACATATATGCGTTAATATACAATATTTGTTTTTCTGACTTACACTCTAAGTTGTGTTTGTTTACTTATTGTTGACTTTTGAGAGTTCTTTATATATTCTAGATAGAGTTTTTTGTCAGATATATGATTTGCAGATATTTTCTCCCAGTCTATAGCTTGACTTTTCATTCTTTTAACGGTCTTTTAAAGAACATTTAAAATTTTAAGTGCAATTTATCAATTTTTTTTTCTATTGAGGATTGTGTTTTTTGGTTATATCTAAGAACCCTTTGTCTAACCCAAATTCCCAAAGATTTTTTCCTATTTTTTTCTTCTGAAAGTTTTATAGTTTTATGTTTTAGATACTTGTGGCCTCTCTTGTTGCCAGTGAGAAGGCTTTTGTAAACCCAATATTCATTCCAGTGTGGGTTGTCTAGTTTAGATATTTTTCTCTGGTCGCTTTATTTTTTTTTCCCTATGTCTTTGGTATCTACTATTACTCACCTAGGTATGGACTTATTTATCTTTCTGGAGACTAGTACTTCTTCAATATAAGGATTTGTATGTTTCATTTTTTTTTTTTAACTTCTTAGCCATTGTGTTTTCACATGTTTCAAATATTGCCTGCATTTTTTTTCTGTTTTGTCATCCTCAAAATGCAGTTAAATGTCTGTTGAACCTTTCTCTTCTATCCTTCATGTCTCTTAAAAAAATTTTTTTTAATTCATTTATTTCTCTGTGCTTCATACTGGGGAATTTTTAACATGTATTTTCTAATTTTGGAATTCTTTCTTATACTATGTCAAATCTGCTCTTTAATTCATCCATTGAATTTTTAAGCCTAATGATTTTTTTTTTTTTTTTTTTTTTGCGATACGCGGGCCTCTCCCAGTTGCGGCCTCTCCCGTCGCGGAGCACAGGCTCCGGACGCGCAGGCCCAGCGGCCATGGCTCACGGGCCCAGCCGCTCCGCAGCATGTGGGATCCTCCCGGACCGGGGCACGAACCTGCGCCCCCTGCACCGGCAGGCGGACCCCCAACAACTGCGCCACCAGGGAAGCCCCTAATGATGTATTTTTAATTTCTTGAAGTTCGTTTTAGTTTATTTTCAAATCCATCTGTTCTTTGTAAAACCTTGATCTTGTGTTTTTGGGGTTCTTTTTTATACCCATTAAAAATATTTATGTGATTACCTTTATCAGCTTTTTAATATCTTAAGTTCTTTTGTTTATTCTGATTCTTGCTTATTATTGGTCATGTATTCATGGCTTTTGACCTTTTAGAATGTAAGCTTTAATTTTGGGAATTTTATGAAGCCTAATTTGAAACTATACCTTCCAGAGCAAGTTTCTGTTTGCTTCTACCAAATGCCTCAGAGATATTACTGGCATGAATCTTTTTTGTGTGTGTGTGCTAATTTTTCATCTTTAAGCATTCCAGAACATATGAATAATATAAATTGGAATCCAAACCCACATGAAGCATGACCCTGTGGTTGTACATTCTCAGGGAAGAGATTTCCCACTTGGAACCCAGACACATTTTTTGTTTGTATCCTGTGCTTTTGGATAGATGTATTTTTCTAGTCTACCCTCTCACCAAGGAGGCACCTTTTTGAGGGATCCAGCTTCATGGAGCAGGAGAGGGAAGGTTCCTGTCCATCTTGTCTTGCATGGTCCCAAGGCTTAGTTTCTTAGCTCTGTGTGGGTGTTAAAGCCCAAGCCCATAGCTTTCTGAGGCCAGCACATCCTCCTTTGCCTGTCCTTGTTGCTCCTACCCCACCCCCACCAGGGCAGCTACTTGAAGGATTTACAAGGTTCCTATTTCAGCTTTCAGTTTCCTTTTAATTTCTGTTCACTGGCAGTTTCCCCAGGGTTCTTGTGAACTTACCTATGCATTTGTAAGTAGATGGAAGGTTTCAGTTTATTCAGTTTTCCATATAGCCCAAACTGGAATCTAAAAACAATTTTAGATTCTTTAGTCTCAAGCTTTGTGATTATAAGCCTAAACTCTGGAGTCATGGTTCAAAATAGGCTCTGATGACCACATTTTATGTGATTTTGGGCAAACTACTTCAACTCTCTGTGCCAGTTTCCTCATCTGTTCAAAGGCGTAATAATACTATCCACCCCATAGGCATGTTTTGAGGATAAAATGAGATGAAATATCTACAGGTTTTAGAAGTGACTAGCACCTAGTAGGTATTCAGTACATCTTAGCTAATTGGCCTCAATTCTTTAACCTAATTGGTTAGTCCTTCCCATGTTTTTATTCACAGGATTCAGTGTAAAGTCGGGCACATAGTAGGTATTCACATAATATGTGTTCAACAAATTTAGAATGACAGTTTTACCATTTTATGTAGGTAGGGTAATATACAAAGACCTGACAAATTTTAGGGTAGCAAAGCATTAGTATTTCTGCTTACGTATTCCTGGGTGATGATTTTTTTAAAAGTAGCAACTTCACAATATTGACACACATGTTTTAAAACATAGATTAATATTACTTCATTCAAGGCTTATTTAAAAGTAAAATATCAGCAATCACTTCAAGTCAGATTTTATGTGAACCCACTAAGCTATAGGTCAAACTCTAGCATATTTATTAATCGACAGGGACTTTGATATTTATATCAAAAGCAAGACGTCCTAAAAGTTGTGATTTGTCTTAATCAAATTCATGGAAAATCAGTAAGTTTCACCTTAGGTTGCAGAAGAAAGCCACAGGTATGCTGCAGGTTGACTGCTGACTGCAAATGATTCAATGTCTATAAAACCTTATACATTGTCTAAATAATAAATAAATCCTGGTATTTTGATTAATTTTATTGCTCATTTGTCTTTTATTAATTTCTTACCCCAAATTTCTGTATAGCAGAAAGTAAGTTTAAAATGCTAGAGTTTTAATGAAATTTCTGTAGTGATATATTTCTCACTCTAAGAATTTTGGTTTATTGTTACTTCTGAATATTTTTCTTGAATGAGCCAATAGTTGCAATTGGTGTAAAAATCTCATGGCTTTCAGGTAGGGATCTAATTGCTAGGAAGGGTTTTTATAGGCTATTTACCTTTCCTGGACTAACATGGAGGTATGAAGTGGGGGACACAGAGCAATGAAAAATGGAGGTTGAATGTTGCTTTGAGAATGAAGAAGAAAGAAAAATCATACACTTAGGCCACAGGGTAGAAGATCAGGAGGGCTGGGAATAGAGAGGCCAGTGGGCAACGGGATGGGGGAGATGGTTGGTGCTAGTGGGGTGGGGAACTACGGGTAAAATTGTGAAATGGGCAATATTTGCCTTTTGTTCTCTAGTTTCATCTTTTTCTGCCTCATTGCTTCCCGCTCATCCTAAGAGTTAGGGTCATATGGGATGATATATGTGAAAGATCTTTGTGTATCCTGAAGTGTGGTATCCGAGTATGTTGCTAATGTCTACTTATGTTTCCCCTGTTTAAAAACCCATTCTCAGGGAAAGGTCAACTAGATTCATTTATGCCAAGATATAAATTACTGACAGGGCTCGTGTGACCTCTCCTAGCAATTTCAGCATTTTCACAGAACTATATAGCCTTAAGGATTTACTGGATATTATGGAGTTTTAGGCTTTACCTTGTCTTTGACAGAAGGATATTTTTCAACAGGGAACCTTCTTTAACACCTCCAAGATCACATAAAGTAAGCATTGTTTTGCTTATTATAAATTGGGCCTCCACTAGTTTCATTCCATACTGGATCTGTTTTCTTCTCTGTTATATCCGGGTAGTAATGCCTGTATCATTGTGAGGCGTGAACGAGGTAGTGTGTCTAAAGTACTTAGCACAGGACCTGGCTAATAGTTAATGCCTCAGTCAATGTCGGCTATGATTTTTATACCACTGGCTCAGCTCATTTCTGCTGGGACTTATGTCCTAGTTCAGGTGAACATAGATGCTCGTGCAGTCCTGTATCCCTGGCAGTTTAATTCTTAGCACTGTCTACCTTCTGTCCTGGAGATTCACAAGGGGGCACAGATTACAGTGATGGGGTGTGGACCATGAGCATAAAAGCCTCCAAGGGCTGACCCCTGAAGGGCTGGAGCAGACAGTCCCTCCGTTGGAGGGGAAAGGTACTCATCTCAGCAGTGGCTGACCTGCTGTCCCTGAGGTTTTGCCTCTCCCATGGGCTATGTTCACCTCCACTGTGACTCATTGCCAAGCACAGCCCTCAGGGCCCTATGATGCCTGTTTTTTCCTGGTGCAGCCATGGATGTCTTTTCTTGTTCTCTCTCAGGAAAACACAGCTGCACCAAACTGGTGTATTCAAAATGAACTTTGCTAAAATGGAAAGAAACCAAAATGAAATAGAAAAACTGTAAATAGCGTAAAAATAAATTATTCAGCAAAGCACATGGTTATGATTTGAAGAACTCCATTAGAAGCACGTCGCAGTTCAGCCTGTTCACTTTGCAGCTGTTCAGTGTGGCGAGTGGCTATTGTATTGGACAGCCCAGCTCTAGACCCTTGACTCTCCATCTGAGGGTAAGCTCAGAGAGCAGGGGCCATGATGCTTCAACCCCAGAGCTTGGCAGATAGCAGTTCTCTTTGGGACTGATTTCTGACCCTTCTCTGTTATTGCTAGAAATTGCTGGAGAGTGGTGCATATTACTTTGGTGCAAATGTTTTTAAATTTAATTGTCTATTTAAATTACATTTAATTAAGTGTCATATTTGTAGAATCATTTAATGCTACTATATATATATGTCCTCACGTATACTTACATTAGAGTTAAAATAGTCTAGAAATTTAAAATTAAAAAAAATATTTTTTTACTTTTACTTTTGAAAACTGTTTCTTTGGAAATAATTTTTAGGTTGATACTGCAATCAATTTGAACACTGGTAAAGAAGGCCACTCAGAAGGCAGTAGTAATACAGAGGAAAGTAGAAACGGTAATGATGATAAAGGGGAAAACTACTCTGAGAAAATAAAACTGGCTGAAGAGGGATCAGATGAAGATTCGAACTTGGTTCAGCCTCAGATAATCCCTGAATGTTCAGGTAGGATAATCACTTGACGATTGGCTAATGATAATTACAGATGCTATAGTTAAAATATTAGAATTACATATTTATTTTATCAGCTAAGTAGAAATAATAAAAAAATGAGACTTTTTTTGTGAGCAAGCAAATCACCAGTTTTCATTTATAAGAATATTAAGAGTTCTTAAATACACTTAGAAAAATAATAAAATATGTCATTTAATAAAATTGTTATTGTAGTCATTTTACATTAATCAAGCAGGAAGTATTTCTGCATTTTATGACATTATTTATTGATCTTTTTGAAAATTGTACAATAAAATATATCCTGTAATTTATAAATGCCTTTTAAGGGATAATCCTATTTGATCTTAATAACTTTTGGATTTTAAGAGACTCCATTATTTCATGGGTATTAATACTGGTATTAATTAATACCGGTCAGAGTGGATTAGAACAGCAGTTCTCAAAACATGGACTGAAAGAGCCCTGGACCCTGAGACCCTTTTAGGAACTCTGCAAAGTCATAACTACTTTCATCATAATACTGATAGTGATATAATTCATTGTAATATTGAAATAATGCTGTTTGCCTTTTTTCCCACTGAATTGTTGGTTTCACTGATGGTACAAAAGCAATGGTGGGTAAAATTGCTGGTGCTTTAGCATGAATCAAGGCAATGAATGGCACCAAATTGTGCTAATAGTCATTGTGTTCTTCAAGACCTGGCATGGGCAGAGAAAAGAAATAGCCAGTGTGACGCAAGAATGTCCTTGATGGAGCAGTAAAAAATTTAAATTCTATTTAATCTTGACCTTTGAATACACATCTTTTTAATATCCTGTGTGGTGAAATGGTAGGTACATATACAGCAGTTCTGCTGTGTGCCAAAATGTGAAGTTTGTGTTGAGGAAAAGTACTGGTGTGATAATTTAAGTTGAGAGCTGAACTGGCCACTTTTTAATGGGACACCATTTTTACTAGAAAGAATGAGTGACAGATCATCTGTTATCATTCAGACTTAGATATTTGGCAGACATTTTTAAAAAAAAATGAACTGGGCCTGTTATTTCAAGGAAAACAACTGACAGTATTTTATGTCAATGATAAAATTTCAGCTTTCAAGTGAAAAATTAGAATCTTGGAAAATTTGTGTATGTCAACGTGAGCTTTACAGCTTCCCAATACTTAGACTTTTCTGATAAAAATTGGTGACAATATTAACAGATGTGATTTTTTTTCATATTGTATACTGAAATGCATTAATATTTAAATATTTGAATATTTGAATATTTGAATATTTAATTCAGTGAACCACTATTTTCCAAATAATCAATGCAGGATAAAAGATCCATTCAGCATGAAAGATAGATCCATGGATTTATGGAACAAATACAAATACAAAAAGCTCACCGAGGGCCTCCCTGGTGGCGCAGTGGTTGAGAGTCCGCCTGCTGATGCAGGGGACAGGGGTTCGTGCCCCGGCCCGGGAGGATCCCACGTGCCGCGGAGCGGCTGGGTCTGTGAGCCATGGCCGCTGGGCCTGCGCGTCCGGAGCCTGTGCTCCGCAATGGGAGAGGCCACAACAGTGAGAGGCCCACATACAGAAAAAAAAAAAAAAAAAAAAAAAAAAAAAAAAAAAAAAAAAGCTCACCGATAGGGTTACATATTTCACATTACAACTAACCTTTAAGAAACTACCCCTTGTCCAGTTTTTTTTTTTTTGCTGTATGCGGGCCTCTCACTGTTGTGGCCTCTCCCGCTGCGGAGCACAGGCTCCGGACGCGCAGGCCCAACGGCCATGGCTCACGGGCCCAGCCGCTCCGCGGCATGCGGGATCTTCCCGGACCGGGGCACGAACCCGTGTCCCCTGCATCGGCAGGCGGACTCTCAACCACTGCGCCACCAGGGAAGCCCCCTTGTCCAGTTTTGATATTAGTATCAAGGAAGAATATCCACAATTATCTGAAAAGGGTATTAAATTTCTCCTCCCCTTTCCAACTACTGTACGAGGCCAGATTTTCTTCATATAGTCAATACTTTAACTGAAGCAACAGATTACAATAGATTGACTCTGAAGCAGAGATGAGAATCCAGCTGTCTTCTATTAATCCAGATACTAGAAATTTAAAATAGTGCCATTCTTCTCAATATTTTTTTTGGAAAATTTGGTTGTTATAAAAGTGTTATATTTATGTTAGCATGTAATTAGTAATACCATGTTTATTATTTTAAAATGAATAAATAAATACATATTTATAATATTTTTCAGTTTTGATTTCTAATATGGTAATTATCAATAGATGTAACTCACATAAACAAAAAGTACTTTGGGTTCTCCATAATTTATAAACTGTAAAGGGAAGCTGAGCTCATAAACTTTGTGAACTGTTGTGTTAGAGTATGTTTGGGATGAGATCAGCTCTTGGGCCAGGTGACTCAGGATTACAGTTATTAGGAAACAAGGTATTAGAGTTGAGATTAGCTATTGGCCCCATTTACAGTGTATTTGTTTATACTGTTTCCGTACTGCAAGAGTTACTTCAAAATGCCTGCTGGATAGACCACCCATGTACAATGGGGCCTGAGAATGCTAGGGCTGGTGGTTGGGAATTAGAACTAGAGGCTGTTGCATTTGACGTACGTGAGCCATATGATTCGTAGGGTCTCCTTATTAGTAAGATTAGTATTGTTTTTGGATAAGCTTATTCCCTCTAAACATATCTCCTTTTCTTTTAAGAGGAAGTGATATACATTATAGGGAAACATCACTGGGCTCTGTATTTACAAAAGTTGCAAAACTTGGCTTTCCTTTGCATAATATGCCATTTCTAATGATCTAAGCTGGGGTGGCTGAGACTTTAGAACTTGAGCATTTATGCTCATTGCCAGATTATCATCTTTCATCAGACCTTACAGAGGAAGTATCTCCTGGTGGTGAAGAGCTTTGGCTCTGCAGTCAGACAGATTGGGTGGAAACTGACTCTGGCATTTACTAGTTATAAGATGATACATCTCGGACATATATGTAACTCAGTTACAATATACCATCTTGCTGGTTTATGGTGAAGGTTACATGAGATAATGAATGTAAAAAAGCACTTAAGACTGTGCCTATCAGGTAACTGTAAATGTTAGCTGCTATTATTAATATTATCATTAATCATAATGATAATTATTAATATTATTCGTAATGATAAGTTAAAACTTGAATGACAGAAGCTCTAAAGAGTTCCTAATTTTAAATAAGTTACTATCAATTATGCACAATTCAAGAACATTTTTAGGTACTTTAGGAAAATAGAACAAATGGGAGAGGCACAGATTAAAGGTGTTAAGATACACTGTGTACTTTTCTGAATTTGTTTCTAACACATTGGAATCACTCTGTGTCTCTATGACATGCTACATTTTACTGTAGCTATTTGTGTACCTGACTTCTCTTTCAGTTAGTCTGAAGCAGGTTTAGGATAGGGTCTTTGTCTTATTCTTTATTTGTTAGTTATGAATATAGAAAGTATAGCAGAATGAAGGAGAAAGAATTTGGGATTTAAAATCATACGAGATCCACTTCTGAATTCAGTGCTATAATTTATTAGCTATTTGAAAGGATCCAGTTATCTCAACCATAAAATAGAGGTAAATGTCTATTTCACAGGGTTGTTAGATAATTATGTGAAAAAAATATGTGAAAGCACCTTGTAAACCAAGATACATGACACCAGTGTTAGTTATTACCATCAGCCATAAACATTTGTTGAATGAAAGAACAAATAGTAAAAACAAAACAAGAAGAAAAAGGCTTTATGATTTTACTAAACTTCAAGCTCATTCCTACTTTCAACATAATATAGATGAATCCGAATTAAAAGCATTAGATTCTCAACTTCAAGACGCTATTCAGAAGATGAAGAGGCTTGATAAGATATTGTTGAAGAGACAACACAGAGAAAAAGAAATCAAGAAGCAAGGTCTAGAAATGAGAATAAAGCTGTTTGAAAAACTTAAGGTAAGAATTGTATAATCTTATGCTGACATATGAGAAACAACTTCCTCTAAGATGAGTAAGAAAAGCATGGCCTCTGGTAGTGTTAGTGTGGTCTGCCTTAATTTATTTTGTGGAGGTTGGGCAGTGGTGTGTATATGTGTGTGTATGGGGCAGGGGGGTAGTGAGGGAGATAGTTTTCTGGAACTGGAGAAGGTGACTTTGCAGGATTCCGGATTTCACGCACTGCACTGGGCATGTTCATTCCCCATGGACAGTGGACAGGCATCATCATAGGCCTCTGTCACCAGTGTCAGGCCTGGGTCCTCCATCTCTGGAATAGAAAGGGATCTGGTGCCTACCTTCATCAAGTATATATGTCTGCTTTTTCTTCAGTGAGCTTACAATTTGGACATAAGTACACAAATACACAAAAATTTAACCCCCCTGGTTACCATTATTATTTGAGTAAACTTTTGTGACAAACAAGCAGGAAGTTGACTATTTCACATGCTGGTCAGGCTGTCTCTGGGGAGCTGTAAAATACTTGTGGCCTGTGACCATGCTCTATCTGCTTATGTCTCAATGAACTCTCCTTGGTCTTCTTGGACCTTTTATTCTCTGTGGTATTGAGGGGCGGAAGTTGACCACATGTTGGCACTGACTTGATGCATAGCCATTGGCTCATATTTGAACTTTGCCCCTCAAAGGAGAGCACTTTTAAGGTAAGGAACATTATAATAACAGATTGTTTTTTTTTTTTTTTTTTGAGTGGACATTTATTTATTGCAGAAGTGGGATTACAACAAATGGATGGGCTAATTAAATAGTGCAGGGACATAAGATAAATTTAGCTTACTACCTCACATCAAAGTCAAAATTAAACTCCAGGTGGGGTCACCGAATGTGCAAGCCAAAACTATAAATGCTTTTTTTTTTTTTTTTTTGCGGTACGCGGGCCTCTCTCACTGTTGTGGCCTCTCCCGTTGCGGAGCACAGGCTCCGGACGTGCAGGCTCAGTGGCCATGGCTCACGGGCCCAGCCACTCCGCGGCATGTGGTACCCTCCCAGACAGGGGCACGAACCCGTATCCCCTGCATCAGCAGGTGGACTCTCAGCCACTGCGCCACCAGGGAAGCCCCTATCTTTAGTTTTTTAAGGAACCTCCATACTGGTCTCCTTAGTGGCTGTATCAATTTACATTCCCACCAACAGTGCAAGAGGGTTCCCTTTCTCCACACCCTCTCCAGCATTATTTGTTTGTAGATTTTCTGATGATGGCCATTCTAACTGGTGTGAGGTGATACCTCATTGTAGTTTTGATTTGCATTTCTCTAATAATTAGTGATGTTGAGCAGCTTTTCATGTGCTTGGCCATCTGTATGTCCTCTTTGGAGAAATGTCTATTTAGGTCTTCTGCCTATTTTTTTTTTTTTTTTACATCTTTTCTGCCCATTTTTTGATTGGGTTGTTTGTTTTTTAATATTGAGCTACATGAGCTGTTTATATATTTTGGAGATTAATCCTTTGTCCGTTGATTCATTTGCAAATATTTTTTCCCATTCTGAGGGTTGTCCTTTTGTCTTGATTGTAGTTTCCTTTGCTTTACAAAAGCTTTTAAGTTTCATTAGGTCCCATTTGTTTATTTTTGTTTTTATTTCCATTACTCTAGGAGGTGGATCTAAAAAGATCTTGCTGTGATTAATGTCAAAGAGTGTTCTTCCTATGTTTTCCTCTAAGAGTTTGACAGTGTCTGGTGTACATTTAGGTCTTCAATCCATTTTGAGTTTATTTTTGTGTATAGTGTTAGGGAGTGTTCTAATTTCATTCTTTTACATGTAACTGTCCAATTTTCCCAGCACCACTTATTGAAGAGACTGTCTTTTCTCCATTATATATCCTTGCCTCCTTTGTCATAGATTAGTTGACTGTAGGTGTGTGAGTTTATCTCTGGGCTTTCTATCCTGTTCCATTGATCTATATTTCTGTTTTTGTGCCAGTACCATAATGTCTTGATTACTGTAGCTTTGTAGTATAGTCTGAAGTCAGGGAGCCTGATTCCTCCAGCTCTGTTTTTTTCCCTCAAGACTGCTTTGGCTGTTCGGGGTCTTTTGTGTCTCCATACAAATTTTAAGATTTTTTGTTCTAGTTCTGTAAAAAGTGCCATTGGTAGTTTGATAGGGATTGCATTGAATCTGTAGATTTCTTTGGGTGGTATAGTCATTTTCACAATATTGATTCTTCCAATCCAAGAACATGGAATATCTCTCCATCTGTCAGTATCATCTTTAATTTCTTTCAACAGTGTCTTATAGTTTTCTGCATACAGATCTTTTGTCTTCCTAGGTAGGTTTATTCCTAGGTATTTTATTCTTTTTGTTACAATGGTAAATGGGAGTGTTTCCTTAATTTCTCTTTCAGATTTTTCATCATTAGTGTATAGGAATGCCAGAGATTTCTGTGCATTAATTTTGTATCCTGCTACTTTACCAAATTTATTGATTAACTCTAGTAGTTTTCTGGTAGCATCTTTAGGATTCTCTATGTATAGTATCATGTCATCCGCAAACAGTGACTACTTTACTTCTTTTCTGATTTGGATTCCTTTTATTTATTTTTCTTCTCTGATTGCTGTGGCTAAAGCTTCCAAAACAATGTTGAATAATAGTGGTGACAGTGGGCAACCTTGGCTTGTTCCTGATCTTAGTGGGAATGGATTCAGTTTTTCACCATTGAGGATGATGTTGGCTGTGGGTTTGTCATATATGGCCTTTATTATATTGAGGAAAGTTCCCTCTATACCTACTTTCAGATTGGCTGTTGTTGAAAAATTCCTCCTTGTTTAGTTGACTGACTTCCTAGGAAATTTCCCAGGCAATGATATGAATTAATAATAAAGTGATTAAGAATACATTTTTACAAGGTTCCCAGGAAAACCACTGGGATGGAAAAAAGCAATGTATAAAATGCAGTGCTGCGGCTTCCCTTGTGGGAAGAATACGCCTGCCCATGCAGGGGACATGGGTTCTAGCCCCGGTCCCGGAAGATACCACATGCTGCGGAGCAACTAAGCCTGTGTGCCACAACCACTGAGCCTGTGCTGTGGAGCCCATGAGCGACAACTACTGAAGCTCACGAGCTTAGAGCACATGTTCCACAACAAAGAGAAGCCACCGCAATGAGAAGCCTGCATACCGCAACGAAGAGTGGCCCTGGCTCACCACAACTAGAGAAAGCACATGCACAGCAATGAAGACCCAATGCAGCCAAAAATAAATAAATAAATTTATTTTTAAAAATGCAGTGCTTTAAGTTAGAGAAATAATTTGTGTAAATTTTAGCAGGAAAAGTTAGTCTGTCAGTTATTTCTGTTGGATCTCTAAGCAAATTTTTACTTGCTTGGAAATATAAATTATAACTGGAATCATAATAAAATACAGTATCAATTTTAAAATATCTGAAACTGTAATTTGATAATGTATCTTTAGGTTACTCATTAGTTATAGAAACATTAAACAGAAACTTAAGAAACTTTAAACAAGGTAATTATATAATGATAGACATAGTCCAACTCTATCTGGGAATACTCATTGACAGAATTTTGAGGGAACAGGAAACATTAACAGATTCCCTAATTAAAGGAATAAAAATGATCTGACTTTCTTGTTTGTATGTACAGGATTGGAAACCATGTTGGAATTTTAAAAAATATCGATGAATATAGTTGCCTTCATTTCCCATGTTTAAACTTTTACTTCTCTTTTATTAGTCTGCAAAAAATGGTGAAGCTTTACAAAGTAATGAGGAGATGGAAAGTACAAAAAACTTTCTAGCTTTAACTGCTGCATCAGAAGAAACTGTTGGTGAGTAAAATTGATTCACCTTTATTTTTATCTCAGGGTCATAGAATATTTGGATTAAAGTAAAAGTCCCAATTCAGTTATCTTTTCTTTTTCTTTGTGAGTTTAATTCTTCTTTAGAGGAAATGATGGCATTGGATAGGACTATATGGAACTACTCTGAAGTTAGGTATGTTTCAGAGTCTTCTAGTGTTTGTGTCTGTTCAAGGGTGAGGAGGACAAGGCAGTGAAAAATCAGGAAATAGACAAAGTGTGTCTTTGCCTTTACTTCCTGACTCTTAGATGCCTCTACACACCCAGTTTGTGCGGTCCCCTAACTGCCTGGGATTGTCCCATGAGGTGTCTCACTCAGGCCTCTGCAACCTTTCATAAAAATCCATTACTGATTTGTCCTTTCCCTGTTCTCTCATAGTCCTGGTTTATGAGACCAGCCAGTTAATTCCGTGCATATGTTTCTACTTCCCCCACTTGTGTGTATGTAACAGTTGACCCTTGAACAACGTGGTGGTTAGGGGCACTACCCCTGTGCAGTTGAAAATCCAGGTATAACTTTATAGTTGGCCCGCTGTACCTGCAGTTCTGCATCCATGGATTCAACCAACCAAGGATTGTGTAGTACTATAGTACGCATTTATTGAAAAAAATCCGTGTATAAGTGAACCTGTGAAATTCAAACTTATGTTGTTCAAGGGTCAGCTGTATATTTGTGATTCACCTCCTCCTCCTCCTTCTTCTTTCCTTCTTCCTTCTTTTCTTTCTTTTTCTTCGTCTACAGAAGTACTGTGGAATCATATAACTTATTTTAACTTAATGTTTTAGTGATTGGGAAGAGTTGGATTTTTGGCAGGACACTTTTGAAATCCTTTAACCAACATCATCTAAATGGTCATATAGTATCGCTTGGGCATTAGACTGGCTCTAAGTAGGGGTCCCAGGAGTGGGATTGCTGGATCATATGGTAGCTCTGTTTTTAGTGGGTTTTTTTTTTTTTTGCGGTACGCAGGACTCTCACTGCTGTGGCCTCTCCCTGCTGTGGCCTCTCCCGTTGCGGAGCACAGGCTCTGGACGCACAGGTTCAGCGGCCATGGCTCACGGGCCCAGCCGCTCAGTGGCATGTGGGATTTTCCTGGACCGGGGCACGAACCCGCGTCCCCTGCATTGGCAGGCGGACTCTCAACCACTGTGCCATCAGGGAAGCCCCTGTTTTTAGATTTTCAAGGAACCTCCATACTGTTCTCCATAGTGGCTGCACCAATTTACATCCCCACCAACAGTGTAGGAGAGTTCCCTTTTCTCCACGCCCTCTCCAGCATTTATTATTTGTAGACTTTTTGATGATGGCCATTCTGAATGGTGTGAGGTGATACCTTGTTGTGGTTTTGATTTGCATTTCCCTAATAATTAGCTATGTGGAGCATCTTTTCATGTGCCTGTTGGCCATCTGTATGTCTTCTTCAGAGAAATGTCTATTTACGTCTTCTGCCCATTTTTTGATTGGTTTGTTTGTTTTTTTGTTATTGAGTTGTATGAGCTATTCCTTTATTTTGGAAATTAAGCCCTTCTTGGTCACATTATTTGCAAATATGTTCTCCTAGTCTGTATGTAGGTTGTCTTTTCGTTTTGTTGATGGTTTCCTTTGCCGTTCAGCATCTGTATTTTAATTTATTTATTTATTTATTCATTTATTTATGGCTGTGTTGGGTCTTCGTTTCTGCGTGAGGGCCTTCTCCAGTTGCGGCAAGTGGGGGCCACTCCTCATCACGGTGCGCGGGCCTCTCACTATCGTGGCCTCTCATTGCGGAGCACAGGCTCCAGGCGCGCAGGCTCAGTATTTGTGGCTCACGGGGCCAGTTGCTCCACGGCATGTGGGATCCTCCCAGACCAGGGCTCGAACCCGTGTCCCCTGCATTGGCAGGCAGACTCTCAACCACTGCGCCACCAGGGAAGCCCAGCATCTGTATTTTAGAATGCAGGAGCTAAATGCTGATTTCACCACTGAGGCATTTCTAAGAGGCCACACTTGCTGTGCTTGACTCTGGAGCAAGGACTGTAAAACAGGCCACTCTGTAAAGGGATCCATGGTGGCCTTTTGACATTAGGCTTTTGGTCACAGAGTTCACTACTGAGTGAACTTTCGGCCTTAGAAGGCAAGACTTGTTTTCAGCTGGCCTTTCTTCATGAACAAATCTGAACTATCATATACATTTAATCTTAAAAGCCCATGGCAGGTCCATTTGGTTAAATCTATGGAGCTCACAGTTGTATCTCTGGAGTCACGTGACTACTGTAGGCCCTGTAGACATTTACAGTCATGCTAGATTAGTACTGATATTCTAACATGAAACTTCTTAGACTTCATGATCTGAAAGCTGTAGTTACCAGAGGCTTGGAAGCTATGGCCAGAGAGAGTCATTGCTTTAAACATTACCATGTCAGAGTTTCAATTTTTAGATTTCGAATTCTTAGTCAATTATTGTGTACTGGCAGTGTTTATCGTGTGCAGAGCAGATAAGGTGTGAGAGTAGGGTCAGTGTGAAAGGAAATGGGGATCAAAGGCGCTTTTGGGTAAATCAAGGGTCTGTCGCCCTTCATTCTTGCTGCCGTCTGTCTTGATTAGCTCACGCTTGACTAGTTCACCAGAATGAAGAGACAACACTATTGTACTCCTGGTTCTTCAGATTTAATTAGACTTTTTCGGTGGCTGGCCTTTCATAGAAGACAGGTTCCTTAATGGAGTGTCTTGCTGGCTCTTCACATCCTAGGCATGACAGCAGTCACATATATCTGGTCTTTAAAAATCTTAAAACCCAAAAGAGATAGCATTTACTATAAACTCCATTATTAGCCTAATTATACATTTTTTTAACATTTGACATAACATAATTATTACCTTATTCCAAAAGAGGTGACGTTTGGAATCTTCAGTTTATGAAATGTGTTATTAGCAAGTATGAAAGAAATGTATGAAAGAAATGCATAGAAATGAAAGAGTCCAATTTTACCACCTAGCACTGATTTTTGATAGTCTCATATTTCTACTGTTACAACATAGCCGCATATCATGAAATGGTGTGACCCTGCTTATATCTGTTGCGTCCTGAGATTAGTTTCTTTCCCAGGTTATTCACTGAACTTCAACTACCTCGCTTAATTAAAAATGTAAAAATTTTAAAAATTAAAAAATTATTTTGATCAAGCCTATGGATAGCCATAAATTTTAAAGTAAAGTGTTTCTTATAAGGCTTATTATGAAAACAGAAATCTTTTGCTCTCTTTTCCTCCATGATCATTTTTTTCTTTGTTCCCAGGAAAGCTCAAAGTCCTGGTAAACTGTCCAGTAGGTGGCGGCATCTAGTTAAAATAGTATTTTAAAAGCATCTCTTGAAGAATTTAGAGCCAGGCTTATTTGGACTTGAACTTTAAACACAAATCTATAAATACCCAAACCTACTTTTTGCTGTTCTTATTTTTTCCCTTTAAACGAAGGTAGAAATCTTAGGATGAGTGTTCTTCTTTATTTCTCCCAGTCATTTCCTTAACTTTCTTAAGAGTAACTCAAGGGACTTTGGGCTAGTGGCAGAATGGCAATTTCCAATCTGTTTTCCCACCCCCTAAACACAAAATGCATCCTTTGGGGATGTTATAGTCCCTTTATAACATCACAAATAAACAATAGCAAAAAAAAAAAAGAAAAGATACTTGTTGTGTATTTAGTTTTATTTATAGGAACTAAACACAAATGGGGTGTTGACTTTATGAGAAAAAGATAAACACCACATTAAATTGATTTCTTTTTAAACCACATTTTGACTTCATAAACCAGAGATAATATCCTCAAGTACTGAGGTTTCAAAGTGGACAGTATTGCACTTGCTAGAGATTTCAGAAGTATTTTAAAAGTCTGTCTCACCACATTTTTTTTTTTTTTTGCGGTACGCGGGCCCCTCACTGTTGTGGCCTCTCCCGTTGCGGAGCACAGGCTGCGGACGCACAGGCCCAGCGGCCATGGCTCACGGGCCCAGCCACTCCGCGGCACGTGGGATCTTCCCGGACCGGGGCACGAACCCGCGTCCCCTGCATCGGCAGGCGGACTCTCAACCACTGCACCACCAGGGAAGCCCTGTCTCACCACATTTTTGAGGGATCACTTTAAAGCTTTTCTAGAGAAATGTGAAAATCATTTACCGTACCAGGAGTTTTCCCTTAGTTTTTAGCATTTATCTGATGGATAGAGGTAGAATTCACTACTCTCTGAGACAAATATATCTAGTGATAGGATTGCTTGTTATCGGTGTTTTGGATAGAGGTTATTCTTTTTTGCCTTTGTCACTTTTGCCCTTGTGTTTCCAGCTCCAATGTATAAGTACATGTAAGCACAAAACAGTGGCACTTTAATCAATCAGATTTCTCAAAATTTGCAAATACCTCTTTCAAAATGATTTTCTGTGAAATTCAGGAAAATCTTGCTTCTGCTCTTGCATGTTAAGATTAAATATTCCAAGAAAATTTGGTAGTCTCTTTCTGCTGTGATTTGCAGAGGGCTTGGGGAGAAAATCACGTAATTGTGCTGACTGGTACAGCTAAGGATTTTTTTTTTTTTTTCTTGCGGTACGTGGGCCTCTCACTGTTGTGGCCTCTCCCGTTGCGGAGCACAGGCTCCGGACGCGCAGGCTCAGCGGCCATGGCTCACGGGCCCAGCCGCTTCGCGGCATGTGGCCCTCCCGGACCAGGGCACGAACCCACGTCCCCTGCATCGGCAGGTGGACTCTCAACCACTGCGCCATCAGGGAAACCCCAGGAGTTTTGGGTTTTAACCTCTGTTATGTTCTCAGTATTGCTTAGCAATTTCTCTTACATTCTCCAAAGTGGCTCTTCCAAATTGTTACTGTGTATTTAACCTCCCATCCTCTTATGCAAGTCCTTTACCCTGGCAGTCTTAGGGTTCAGAGAAAATGCACCAACTGGTTCGGAGTCCCTTCCAAATTCTTGCTTTCTGTCTCCAAGTTGCACCCTGACTGTGCTCCTCTACCCTCCTCCCTCTTCCCTTAGAGGGAGGGTAGGTGCTCTTCTTCTCCAAAGCCAAAGTCAATAATGTCCCATCCCCTTCACTCTACTCCTGCCTCCTGATCCATCAAGTTTTCTGTCTCTTACCTAGAGCTTCATCTCTCTTGTCTCCTCTGGGTCCTTCCCTTCAGCTAACCAGGCTTAAATGTTCTGGCCCTAAAACAGAATCAAAGAGCCATCAAACCAACAAAACATACAAATAAAACCTCCTCCCTCGGTTCGTCACCCTACTCCCAAACAGGTACCATTCGGTTTCCCTCCTCTCCTTAAAGGTCAGACTTCTTGAGAGAATAGTCCACACCTACTAGTGCTACTTGGTCAACTTCCATTTACTTCCCAACTGTATTTTCTCCTATCACACTACAGAAACTATTTCATCAGTGGTCCTCCTAAATTCTAAATCTAGTGACATCCTCCCAATTTTCATCCTATTTGATATCTCTGTCGCATCTGACACAGTTGACCACTCATAGAATAGTTACCTTTTTTTTTTTTTTTTTTTTTTTTTACTGGATTCATTATTTCCTGCTGGTTCTCCTCTCCCCCTCCTTATTTCCCATGGTTGAAACCTATTTCTTCTTTTGTATATTTTCACTATCTTGGTTAATGGTTTCATCATCCACCCAGTCTTTGTGATGGCTAATTGTATGTGTCATTTTGACTGGATCACAGGATGCCCAGATGTCTGGTTAAACATTATTTCTGGGTGTATCTGTGAGGGTGTTTCTGGAAGAGACTAGCATTTGAATTGGTAGACTGAGTGAAGTGAATACTGTCCTGATTGTGGGTGGGCATCATCCAATCCTTTGAAGGCTTGAATAGAACTAAAATGTAGAGGGGGGAGGGATTTGCCCTCTCTCTGCCTGACCGAGTTGGGACATTGATCTCCTCTGGCCCTCAGTAATAATTATTTTATTTATTCTAATTATCTTTAGTTGTTTGCTTTGAGTCTTGTTAGTTTATGATCACCTGGAAATAATATTAATTTTCAACACTTATTCCTATTCTGAGAACTTTATAAGGACACAGTGTTGAAATTTATTCAATGTATTTCAATATCTATTTAAAGTATTGTAAAGCTTTTTCTTCTTGACAAACTTAATTAATGTTTCAAAATTAATAGATTTAAATACCAAATTAGTCTTTTATTCCTAGGTTAATGTATTTCTTGGTTATGGGAGATTATTATTTTAATTTAGTACCAGATTTGAATGGCTGAATTTATTCAGAATTTTTGCATCTGTATTTATAAGTGAAATTAGCTGTGTGTGTGTGTGTGTGTGTGTGCGCGTGTGCGCCCATGTGCATATATGTCATGGTGTAGCAGGTAGAGGTGGGGTTGGTGGTGGTTGTGTGTATGCTTTGTCAGTCTGTGTTAGCTTCATAAAATGAATGGGGCTAGCTGTCCATTTATTTCTAAGCTTTGAAACAGTTTATATAACATGGGGATTATCTGTTCCCCCCAAATTTGAAAGATTTCACTGGAAAAGCCATCTGGTTCAAATAATTTCTTGGAGGCGATTCTCTGATTCTTTTCTCAGCTTCTTTCATATTTACTATTGTATTACAGTTTACTAGTCTTCTGGAGTCAATTTTGGCAATATGTCCATGTCATTGAGATTTTAAAGTATCCATTGCACTGAGATTTAAAATTTTACTAATAAAACTTCATATAGCATTCAAAAATGATAATTCTCCTTCTTATTGTTTATATGTCCCATTTCTTATTTCTAATTTTGTTAATTGTTTGTTTCTCTTTTTAATCTGGAATTTTTGTAAAGTTAATTTTTAATTAATTAATTAATTTATTTATTTATTTTTTTGCGTTACACGGGCCTCTCACTGTTGTGGCCTCTCCCGTTGCGGAGCACAGGCTCCGGACGCGCAGGCTCAGCGGCCATGGCTCACGGGGCCCAGCCGCTCCGCGGCATGTGGGATCCTCCCAGACCGGGGCACGAACCCGCGTCCCCTGCATCGGCAGGCGGACTCTCAACCACTGCGCCACCAGGGAGGCCCAATTTTTAATTTTAGCACAGTTTTAAATTTACAGGAAAAATGTGAAGAAAGTACAGAGATTTTCCATATACCTACAATGAGTTTCCCTTTTATTAAGGTTAATATGGTACATTTGTTACAATTAATGAACCAATATTGATACATTATTATTAACTAAAGTCCATACTTTATTCAGGCTTTTAGTTTTTACCTCATGTTCTTTTCCTGTTCCAAGATCCCATCCAGTATACCACATTACGTTTACTCATGTCTCCTTAAGCTACTCTTGGCTACGCACTTTCTCAGACTTCCCTTGTCTTTGATGACCTTGGCAGTTTTGAGGAGTACTGGTCAGGTATTTTGTAGAATTTCCAGCAGTTATGACTTATGTCATGGTTTTCACATGATTAGATTTGTATTGTATGTTCTTGGGAGGAAGACCATAGAGTTAAAGTGCCATTTTCATTACATCCCATCATACTATCAATATAACTTATCACTGAGGAAGTATTTGTCAGGTTTCTCCACTGTAAATTTTCTCAGTAGTTCACCTTTTCCATACTGTCTTCTTCAGAAGAAAGTTACTATGTGCAGCCCATACTTAAGGAGTGGGGAGTTATGCATCACTTCCTTGATGGCAGAGCATTTACATAAGTTATTGTGAATTATTCTTTATTTTTATTTTTAAATTTTATTTATTTATTTTTAAAATTTGGCTGCTCTGGGTCTTTGTTGTGGCTTGTGGGCTTCTCTAGCTGTGGTGCGGTCTCAGTAGTTGTGGTGCGCAGGCTTAGTTGCCCGGCGGCGTGTGGGATCTTAGTTCCCTGACCAGGAATTGAACCCCTGTCCCCTGCATTGGAAGGCAGATTCTTAACCACTGGACCACCAGGGAAGTCCCATTGTGAATTATTCTGCATGGGAGATTCATCTAGTCTCCTTATTTATTTATTTCACCATTGACTTGTGGATATTTGTTTACACTTTGGATTATTTTATTGCTCAAAATTTTACAGCTTTGACCATTGGGAGCTTGTTCAGTTGGCTCTTGTGTCCTTTTGTCATATTTCCTCCATTGTGAGTTTTGTTTTGCTGTTGCTGTGAGCACTTCCTCACTTTCTGGCTTCAGACTCATCTTCTATGTTTCTTACCTGAGTCCTAGAATCAGCCGTTTCTCCGGTCAGCTGGTTCCACTTATTGGAGAATGATACTAGAAACCAGATCTGGATGCTAGGTGTGCTTGCTGTTATTGGGGAGTTGTTAACTCTAGGCCTTCTGAGAAAGGAAGTATTTGTGTGTATGCTAATCTGTTACACACTTACCTATAAATATTTCTATGTGTAACCATCTGTATCTGTATTGGGTTAAACATAGGTTCATACTTATGTCTCTGACTTTATTACCCCATGGATCATTCTAGCCTTTTCTCTTGCTTATCTGTAACCACCACTCCAACAGTGAAACACCTGGCTCTCATCAAAGGCCATCCATTTACTTAATTGTTCAATTCTACTGTATGTGTGTAGTGATACCAGAATTGTTGACCTGTACTCCACAGGACATAACCTCATCAACTGGAGTACAGAGCTCATGTGCAGTTTCTGTTGCCTTTAGTCTTGCAAACTCTACTCATTTCCACAGTTACTTAAAGTGAGCATTTTTCCCTTCACCCCCTCCAGTGAAATTATTTCATACATTGATAACACAGATTGTTTTATCAAATTCTGTATTTTTTTTTTTTTTTTTTTTTGGTACGCGGGCCTCTCACTGTTGTGGCCTCTCCCGTTGCGGAGCACAGGCTCCGGACACACAGGCTCAGTGGCCATGGCTCACGGGCCCAGCCGCTCCGTGGCATGTGGGATCTTCCTGGACCGGGCACGAACCCGTGTCCCCTGCATCGGCAGGCGGACTCTCAACCACTGCGCCACCAGGGAAGCCCTCAAATTCTGTATTTTATCCTGGGATTCTGTGACGTCCTAAATAATCTTTTGAAAATTGCATACATTAAGGTTCACTCTCTGTGCTGTGAAGTTATAGATTTCCAAAAATGTATAGTGTCGTGTAACCACTGTTACGGTATAATACAGAATAGTTTTACCACACTTAAAGATCCCCTGTGTGGATGAATGGATAAAGAAGATGTGGCACATACATACAATGGAATATTACTCAGCCATAAAAAGAAATGAAATTGAGTTATCTGTAGTGAGGTGGATGGATCTAGAGTCTGTCATACAGAGTGAAGTAAGTCAGAAAGAGAAAAACAAACACTGTATACTAACACATATATATGGAATCTAAAAAAAAAAGAAAGAATGGTCATGAAGAACCTAGGGGCAGGGAATAAAGACGCAGATCTACTAGAGAATAGACTTGAGGACACGGGGAGGGGGAAGGGTAAACTGGGACAAAGTGAGAGAGTGACATGGACATATGGACACTACCGAATGTAAAACACATAGCTAGTGGAAAGCAGCCACATAGCACAGGGAGATCAGCTTGGTGCTTTGTGACCACCTAGAGGGGTGGGATAGGGAGGGTGAGAGGGAGGGAGATGCAAGAGGGAAGAGATACGGGGATATATGTACATGTATAGCTGACTCACTTTGTTATAAAGCAGAAACTAACACACCATTGTAAAGCAATTATACTCCAATAAAGATGTTAAAACAAACAAACAAACAAAACAAACAAAGGTCCCCTATGTGAATCGCCATTCAACTCTCCCTTCTTCCCCCAAACCTCTAGCCACCACCGATTTTTTTTACTGTCTCTAGTTTTGCCTTTTCCAAATGTTGTATAATTGGAATCATTCCGTATGTAGCCTTTTTCAGAGTGGGTTTTTTAACTTAGCAATATACAGTTAAGATTCATCCATGTCTTTTTGTGACTTGATGGCTGATTTCTTTTTGTCACTAAATATTTTTCTATGGATGTACCACTGTTTGTTTTTCCCTTCATCTATTGAAAGATATCTTGATTGCTTCCAGTTTTTGATGATTACGAATAAAGCTGCTTTAAACATTAGTGTGCAGATTTTGGTGTGGACATAAAATTTCCATTTTGGGGGTAAATATGTAGGAGCAGGATTGCTGGATCATACAATAAGTGTTTAACTTTGTAAGAAACTGCCTGTCTTCCAAAATGGCTGTACCATTTCATATTCCCACCAGCAAAAATGAAAGTTCCTATTGTTCTGCATTCTTGCCAGCAATTGGTATTGTCAGATTTTTGGATTTTAGCCATTCTAATAGGTATATATTGATATCTCATTGTTTTAATTTGCCTTTACATTTCCCTAATGACAAAGGATGTTGAGTATCTTTTCAGGTGCTTGTTTGTCATATATATATTTTCTTTACTGAGTTGTCTGTTTAGATCTTTTGCCCATTAAAAAAAATTGGATTGGTTGTTTTCTTGTTGAGTTTTAAGAGTTCTTTGTATATTTTGGATACAGCTCCTTTATCAGATATGTGTTTTGCAAATATTTTCTCCCAGCCTGTGGCTTGTAATTTCCTTCTCTTAACAGTATCTTTTGCAGAGCAGATGTTTTAAATTTTAATAAGCTTAACTTACCAATTTTTTCTTTCATGGATCATGTTTGTGGTGTTGTATACAAAAACTTATCACTAAATTGAAGCTCATATAGATTTTTATCCTGTGTTTTCTTTTAGAAGTTTTATAGTTTTGCATTTTACATTTAGGTTTATAATCCAGTTTGATTTAACTTTTGTGTAAAGTATAAGGTCTGTATCTATGTTCTTCTTTTTTTATTTTTATTTTTTGCATATGGACATCCAATTGTTCCAGCACCATTTGTTTAAGAGATTATCCTCCCTCTATTCAACTGTTTTGCTCTTTTGCTAAAGATTAGTTGACTATATTTTTGCAGGTCTATTTCTGAACCCTCTATTCTGTTGCATTGATCTATGTGGCTCTTCTTTTGCCAATACCATGCTATCTTGATTACAGTGAGTGTTTTCTCTTTTTAAAATTATACTTGAGGATTTTTCTTTTTATACCTTTGTGAACCAGTTTTGAATTTCTTTGCTAATTCTAGCAATTATCTTTATTTCTTTTCTTGAACTTGTTATTGTTTTCTCTAGCTTCTTCAGTTAAACTAGTTAAGCTCATTTTATTTTCTCTTAAAATATGTGTCTGCTAGGGCTGCCATAAAAAAAATACCACAGACTGGGTGGCTTAAACAGCAGAAACTTATTTTCTTACAGTTTTGGAGGCTAGAAGTCTAAGATCAAGGTATTGGAAAATTTGTTTTTTGGTGAGGTCTCTCTTCCTGGCTTACAGATGGCCACGTTCTCACTGTGTCCTCACATGACCTTTTCTCTGTACACAAGGGAAGAAGAGGAGCGGGGTGAAGATATCTCTGGTGCCTCTTCCTCTTCTTGTAAGGACACCAGTTCTATTGGATTAGTACCCCACCTAATAACCTCATTCAACTTTAATTACCTCCGTAAAATACAGCCACACTGGGGGTTAGGGCTTCAACGTATGAATTTTGGGGGTTACAGTTCAGTCCATAACAATATGATAAAAGCCCCATTGCTATGAATTTTTTTCTGCATGTAGATTTA
Organism: Mesoplodon bidens; assembly: GCF_964165515.1. Lineage (NCBI taxonomy): Eukaryota > Metazoa > Chordata > Mammalia > Artiodactyla > Ziphiidae > Mesoplodon > Mesoplodon bidens. The sequence continues at coordinate 95,394,491 of NC_138178.1, forward strand.
GCTCTGTACTCCATTCTTTGGTGTATGGTATCATCATTATTCTCTACAGGTTGTTACTGTACTCTTATTTCTTCATTGACCTTATAGTTAAATAGAAAATGGTGCTTTTCCCTTGTTCTCCAGGGATTTTTTTAAGCCCTCTGTTTTAAAAGCCAATGTGGAAATCTATAACACTGTGGGCATTGTTCTGATATTTTGAGTTTATTGAAATTTTCTCTGTAGTCTAATAGGGTGGTTCTTAATTGTAGGGGACATTTGGATGTGTGCATTTTTGGTTGGTGTCATCATGTGCAGTGGGAAGAGGTCTGTTTCTACCTAATCGGGGCAAGTGAGAACTTCTGGTTCTCTTCTATGCCACAGGCCAGCCATGCCATTGTGTGTCATATGTTTCTCTGTGTGTGTGTGTTGGGGTCGGGGGGAGAGAGAGGGGGAGGGAGGAAGAAAGGGTGAATATATTAGTCCCTGTCTTCCTCTAAATATGCCACACTGCCATTGCTGCTTTGGAGCTGTCAGGGGTAGGTGTGGAGCACTGTGTGTGGAGTCTCTTCCCAAGTTCCAGGTACGCAGTGGGGCAGAGCCCATAGGGCTCTGGTTTTCCCATTCTCTCTGGTGATCTCTATCCAACTCCAAGATTTCACCTCCAATGGGATGAGTGCCAGGGAGCAGCCTCATGTGTGTGTCACTTGTGTCTTCTGCAAACTCATCCCCTCTGATGTTCTTCTAGGTCCTTCCCATTGTCTGGGATGGGCTTTCTTCTCTAGGTGGCAGGAAGCAACTTAAATCAATCCTGCAATCTTCCTCTTTTAAGACTCTTGTTAAAAATTGCACTCAAAACTTCTGAAGATTGTAAAGCACTATAAAATTGAAAGAGTCTTTCATTCAATAAAAAAAAGTTAATAAAAAAATTGTGCTCAGTCTTTCAAGGTCTGGCCCTTGGTCTCTCAAGGGAGATTTTTTCCCCCCAGATCAATGTTTGTAGTGAGGAAATGTGAAAATTTTCCTATTAACTTCTAATTTTGATATAATTTTAGACTTAAAGTCTGAAAAGTATGAAGAATTCTCAAATACCCTTTACGCAGGTTCTCCAAGTGTTAACATTTACCACATCCTCTGTCTTCCTGTCCACAAGAGGACACACAGATGCACACAAATCAGGAAATAAGTATTGATACAATACTATTATCCAATTGACAGGCTTTCCTCATGTTTTGCCAGTTGTCACACTAAAATCCTTTCTAGCAAAAGAATATTCAAGATAATGCATTGCATTTAATTGTCATGTCTCTTTAGTCATTCTTTGTGTTTTATGACATTAGCATTTTGGGAGATTATAGGCCTGTTATTTTGTAGACTGTTGCCCAGTTTGGGTTTGTTTATATTTCCATATATTGGGTTCAAGTTATGCATTTTTGGCAGAAATCCCACAGAAGTGGTACTGTGTTTTTCTCCATGAATCATCTAAGGAAATGCATGATGTTGATTGTTCTGTCACTGATGATGCTAACTTTGATCATTTGGTTAAGGTGGTGTCTGCCAGGTTTCTGCACTGTAAAGTTACCATTTTTCTTTTTGTACTGAATAAGTTATCTCATGGAAGGATACCCTGAGGCTATTATCCTGTTATTCTTCAAACTGTTACCCATGAGTTTTATTATCCATTGATGATTCCTACCTGAATCAGTTATTATTATGATGGTTACCAAATGGTTATTTTCTAATTCCATCATTTCTTCTACATTAATTAGAATGTTTTTTTACTCTAAGGAAGAGCTTTCTAATGGAGGACTTTTGGAATTTAGAAAATTCCTTTTCTCTCTCAAGGAGTTGAGCTCCTGCAGTTGAATGTCTGCCTTTTACAACTGTTGTCTTTTAAACTCAAGACTGAGCTATGAGGCCTTTGTTCTAGGCTGTACCCATCTTCTGTCTGAGGCAATGACTACCCTGCGACTATGGGTGAAGAGCCTCAGGGTCACACGAATGATTTCAGCCTAGGAAAAACCCCTGGGTTTAAAAGCTTCAGTGTCACCTTGCTATAATAGTTTTTAGCATTGCAAATTTTCATATTTTTGTGTCTTTCTAGGTACTTTAGTTTAAAATTGAGTGAAACTGCTATTAAAGAGGAATTATGTGATCAAAAATAAATATATTACCACTTTGGATATGTGATGCAACTTAAACCAATAACAGAATGTTGCCAAATTGCTGACTTGATGAGCCTGCTTTAATGAATATTTTAAGACCCCTAATCGTAGTGGTTGCAAAACAATTAAAGTTTGAAAAGAACTTTAAACCTTTTTGCTTTTTGAGTAGCTTACCCCTCTCCCTGCAAGGTTTATACCACTAATTTGCTAGATTAACTCATCAAAGATTGTACAAGGATTATGGTTGTAATGTCAATCCTGGTGATGCCAGATTATTATGAATTCCAAATTAGGGAATTGGATTGATGAATTTGTTTTTACTGTCAGAAGTTGTATGTTATGAATTTGGTGGTGTTTGTGTGTTAGGGTGAATGTATCTTGCCTGTATTGTCTCCGAGTAGATGCTTGAATCAGGTTTGTTTCAGAGGTAGGTGATGAATCCTGTAATGTCTTCAAGACTTGTCATGTTTTCTTAGGCAAAAACACTTCTGTGCCATAACCTGGCAGAATCTCTCATATTAAGCCAAAATGATATTTATTTATGTTAGCAGTTTCTTGTAAATATACAGTGTCTGAAATAGCTAGTAGAACATGAAACAAATTACATTAAACAAAAAGAGTTAAAAACCACAATTTCCTAATTTCTTTATGGGTATTATCCCAAGAGAATAAATAAAATAAAAGAAAGCTAACTGCTAAGTGTCTCCCCAGTTTTCTCTCTCAAACACATTCTGTCATTTTAATGACTGACCATATATCTGAAATCTTCACCTTGGGGATCTAAAACAAAAAATAAAAACACAAAGTTATGCAGTGTGCACATTCTCCGTATTAAGAATATTAGACTTTGGGTACATTATCTCCAGATAATTAATGTGATATTTTAGTGCACCCTTGTACATCCTCTTTGCACAGAAGTTCTAGGGAAATTCTGTTGATTATCTTGATTGCTCTGTTTTGAGTGGCTCATGTGTACAAAGATGATTATCATTTCTACCTGAAAGTGATATTGTCTTAAGAAACATGCGTGGAGGGAATTGAGGAATATTGCAGAGAACATTAGATCTTATCTTTTTTAAAACAACTGTTCACATAAACAATTCCTTATTTATTTTGTGTGTATTGAACCCGTGATTTTTAAATCAATAGATCCTTCTTGTTACGAGCATGAAGATACCTTTTTCTCTGTGTTTCACACTCAAGTCCCTCCAGAAGACTATGAAAACTGTATACAGAATGTCAATAAAGGTATGTGATTTTACATACTGTCGCAAGAAGATACTAGCAGTATGTAGAAATATTCACAGATGAAACAATTTGATGTGATTTAATTCAGTGGTGAGTGGAAGTAGGTGAGGTTATAGATGAAACAAGATTGGTCATTATTGAAGTTAGTTGTTGAGGGTTCATTATACCAGTCTTTCTACTTTTGGATTGAAATTTTGTATAATAAAGAGCTAAAGAAGATCTGGGTGCAAGTAATGGAAACCTAGCTTTAAGTGAAAAAGAAAATTTATGGAAAGAATCCTGCTGGTAGACAGCTTCTTTAATTCCCAAGAGCATATCCTGTGGCTAGTCATTGAGAGGGCAATTCAATTCCAAAATCCTAGAGAAGAGACCAACTGATCTGTCTTGGGTTAGGTGCCCACCCTTGGTTCAACCAACTCATCCAACCTAGCAAGGGTTGGGGTCACTATAGGAACATGGCAGCTTCTACCCTGGATCACTACCAGGATGGAGAGGAGAAGAGGACATTTCTAGGGAGATAATTCCTACCAGACAATCTAAGGTTTTCTCCTACAATTTTTTTTTTTTTTTTTTTTTTTTTTTTTTTGCGGTACGCGGGCCTCTCACTGTTGTGGCCTCTCCCGTTGCGGAGCACAGGCTCCGGACACACAGGCTCCGCGGCCATGGCTCACGGGCCCAGCCGCTCCACGGCATGTGGGATCTTCCCAGACCGGGGCACGAACCCGTGTCCCCTGCATCGGCAGGTGGACTCTCAACCACTACGCCACCAGGGATGCCCTCTCCTACAATTTTTTAAAAGTATATTTTAAAGAAACTATTATAAATGTAGACAGAGATGCATTTAATTTGATTTATTTTAATGTTGTATTGTTTAAGAGAATATGAAACTTCAGCTGAATGAATAGACCAACTTATAGACTGAAAAGACTATATACAATTTGGATTATGGGAAAAAGTTATATATTTTATATCTAAGAAGGCCACTCACCAAAGAAGTAACTCATACTTTAACTATTGATAGTTTATTTAAAAAATTATGTTATTGATTAAAGAATAAAACCCCAATTATAAAGGATAGAAAAGTAAAACTTCTCTTTTGTCTGAAAAGAAATTAAATCCGGAGATCTCACCCTTTTCCTTGTTCTTTTCAGTTAGTGTTATCAAAATTTATTCTTTAATTATTAAATTTGTACTGAATCTTTGATAATAAGCTGTAAATACACCAATTGACTAGCTCCCTTAATCCTTTTTATTGAGGTAACCTCTCTTATAAAACAAAGGTAACTTTTAAGTAAGCCTTGTCTGCATTGAGCTACTGGCTAGTGTTTTTTTCTGTTGGACTTTAATATGGCAATTTATCCTATTTTGTAAGGTGGACTCCATTTGTCATTTAAGAAGACTCTTCCTTATTTTTAGAGCTTTAATGAAGGATTCACATAATTTTTAAAAAAATGCTTTAAATGTGACTACAATGAAAACAAGATATTTTATAAAGGGGATAAGAGTCCACAAGTATTTTTCTGACTCTTGTCTTGAGTACTCAGAGTCTGAACAACTCAGAGGCTGACTCAAATCTCTTTTCAAAGGTTGAGAAAAACTGATAAACTGAAATGTGTTTTAGGGGTTTGTGCAGATAGGATGTGGAACATCCAGGACACTTATGCCCAGACTTTGCTTAAAAGACAGGTTTGAACAAAAAGTTTATTGTTCTGAGAGGGTGATGGCAAATTAATAGAGTAGTGGGTAATGACTCTAGTCTTTAGGGAAAGTTTTATTTCATATAAAGACTAAAATAAAATATATTTTAAAATTCCCATGACATCAGAGATTTCTCCTTTACATATATCACTTGAAGTTCTTTTTGTGTTTCCCATGATTCCAAAGGAATCAGCATAAGAAGTTTGATACAAGATAATGAATAACAAAAGAAGTTTTATGAGAACTTCATGGCAAATTATGGGAGCACATTTATCTTTTTAAGATTAAATCTCTGGGGAATTCCCTGGTGGTCCAGTGGTTAGGGCTCTGTGCTTCCATTGCAGGGGGCACGGGTTCGATCCCTGGTTGGGATCCTGAAAGGCATGTGGCACAGCCAAAAAAAAAAAAAAAAAAATCTCTGTCTGTATTAAGTTTCTGGATCTGGAATTTAGAAGTACGTCTATGTGTGTTTTATTTCTTATATATTCTAATATATGCTTAAGGTAAAATTTTAGCATAATGGACAATTATAATTCTCAAAAAATTTTGAACTTTCTTAATATTAGATTTTACGTATGGTGTGGAAAGAAATGAGTCATTGATCAAAGCAGAAAAGAAACCTTTCTCAAATACAGAAAAGATTGAGCTCAGGGGTAAACACAGCCAGGATTTTATTAAACGAAACATTGAGGTATGTACTTAGAAATTTAGAAGCCAGAATGTGGGATGAAGTGAGCTTCAAGCTTGGAAATAGTTCTGTTCATTGTCTTTAAATATTTTTTTGACCATGATGCACGTGTATGTAATTGAAACACTATATACAACTGATAGAAAAGTTTTATGAGCCAGTACTTAACTTCACTATTTTCTACTCCATCCTATCCTATTCTATCCCATCCTACCCCTTTTAAAATTGCTAGCTGCAACTTACTACATTTGTTTCATTATGCAGAAATGAATCTAGTTCCTGCAGTTTGAAAAACATTTATTTAGAAAATAGTTTTGGACAGTGTTTCCCAGATTTTAAATTGCATATTTAAAATCAATTTTAAAATTGTTTTATTAAAGTAATGAGACTGATTTTATAACTGGTGCATTTAGAAAATTGAATGGAAAATTCTCCTGGCAGAGTTGGAGAGGCCAACTGATTGCCCACTGCCCCTGCCCCTTCCACCCAACTCCAGCTGAGCTTCCTGGCAGCCCATCACTTGTCTCTTGCTCTGATTAGCTCCCTGATTTAGGGGCTCAACCTTGGTCTTACAGGCCCTGCAGTCTCACTTGGTTTGTCCTTAAGGCAGACTTAGACTAACTAAGGGCACAGGAACTCCTGTATTAGACCAGAATGAGAATTAATTTATAGCAAGAAATGTAAGTATGGTGGACAGAAGGCTCATGGCAAACCACTCAGGCAGTTAAGTCACTAGAGAGCTACATTGGTGAGTATGAAGTATTAAGAGGAGAGAGTTAAGTAATTCTTCATAGTTCAAGCCTGATGCTTTTCCCACAATTAGCACGTCTTTTCCAGGCAGACTGGATTCATGGGTCAGCCTGCTGCTGTCAGGACTGACCCTTGGGACTCTCGATTTTTCTGTGCTCCATTTTCATATGATCTGAAGGAGACCTTCTCCAGCTTGCTCTGTCTCTTTGTGCTGGCTCATTGTATGTTGATTTAGTGTTTAAGTTTCCAAGAGCAGTAAGGTTTTCCCCATATCCAAGTTCTTGCTGACACAGACAGCCGCTCCACCATATATTTCCCTTTTCCCTTTTAACAATAGTAACTAAATCTTATTTAAACTCCTGATATGATATTCTTGAAATTTAAAAGCAGTTTCATTTAGTGAATATATGCCACATAGGAAGTGGTAAGATTCCTTCCACATGTCTCAGCAAATATGTTTTTGCATTGATACATATTATATAAAGAGAGGTTTGCAAACTGCCCATGTTTTAATTTTAAATAAAATGTTTGTTGAAATGGTTGAATATCTTTGCTTGGAGAATGGACCTCTATCAAAAATTTGGCATAAAGTAAAATTACCTAGCAAATGAAAATGCCTAATCTCACAAATTTTACCTTAGTGTTTCTGTATTGTAGAAGCCTCAGGTCCCATTTTTATTTTTCCTGAACTATGAATTCCTTTGAGTATTTAATATTTTCCATTCATACATTCTGTAGTTGGCCAAGAATTCAGGACAACCAGTAGTTATGATTGACAGAGAGAAGAAAAGGCTGGTTGAACTTTTGAAGGACTTGGATAACAGTGATTTGGAGCTGTCCAGTTCTGAGGTAAGTAAACTCTGATATTCCACAAGCTCTACACTTCTTAATTTTTATTTCTTTAATCATGTTATTGACCCATTAGCATAAATTTATAGTAATTTTTCAAATTATGGAGAAATATTTCTGACTTTAAAAAATCCCGTTTTGGGCTTCCCTGGTGGCGCAGTGGTTAAGAGTCCGCCTACCGGTGCAGGGGACACGGGTTCGTGCCCCGGTCTGGGAAGATCCCACATGCCGCGGAGCGGCTGGGCCTGGGAGCCATGGCCGCTGAGCCTGTGCATCTGGAGCCTGTGCTCCACAACGGCAGAGGCCGCAACAGTGAGAGGCCCACATACCGAAAAAAAAAAAAAATCCCGTTTTACAAGTTTATTCTTATCTAAATTTTCCAATTTATTCTTGCTGATTCATTATTGACTCTCCTATGTCATTATAAGAGTGACTACAATTGGCTTTCACAATAATAACCTCTGCCTGTGATGTGATGGGCTTGGTCATTGATGACATACAATTGTGTTTCTCTGGATCCTTTTATTTTGGACATTACTTACTATCCCTAAACTGGTTCCATGATATTTTAGCGTAGTCTTTAGTAATCCTGAAGAGCACCATCCTGCTCCTGCCCAGGTACCACTGGGCATCTAGTTCCCTGAAGAGTCTGGGGTGGGCACAGACTGAGTCTAAGGAGGGGAAAAGCATGAATCCAGGGTGTGAATGCGGGTATTTATAGGGCCCAGACAGGTCACATAAGGAGTGTAGTGGCTCAGTGTTTGTGCTTGTTTGCATACTAAACTTATAGCCATATTCTTTTTATTTATTTATTTATTAATTAAAGTTATTTCTGAGATATACATTTTAAAGTAATAACTAGAATTATTACTTATAACATTATATGAGAACATATAAGATTTTTAGAAATTTCATGTAATGTGTGAAACATTTATATTAACATACTTCCATACAAATAACCAAAAGAAAGTTTAGTATTAGTTGTTTTTTTATACTGCAGGTTCTTATTAGTCATCAATTTTATATACTTCAGTGTACACATGTCAATTACAATCGCCCAATTCAGCACACCACCATCCCCACCCCACCACGGTTTTCCTCCCTTGGTGTCCATATGTTTGTTCTCTACATCTTTGTCTCTATTTCTGCCCTGCAAACTGGTTCATCTGTACCATTTTTCTAGGTTCCACATACATGCGTTAATATACGATATTTGTTTTTCTCTTTCTGACTTACTTCACTCTGTATGACAGTCTCTAGGTCCATCCACATCTCAACAAATGACTCAATTTCGTTCCTTTTTATGGCTGAGTAATATTCCATTGTATATATGTACCACAACTTCTTTATCCATTTGTCTGTCGATGGGCATTTAGGTTGCTTCCATGACCTGGCTATTGTAATATTCTTACTTCTACAAAGAAATACATTCTCCTGTGTGCCTTGAAGCTCTTAGCCTTGTCGTCTAGTTTTTAATCCCCTATGTTTAATAGAGATGATGTGGTAAATGCTGCTGGCACCCTGCCCAGATCCCTTTTACCTGGCACATGTGTGCATCCATCCCCCTGCCCTGTGCCAAGGGTGCACAGCTGCCTCCTTCCCTGGAGAATTGCCCTGGGCTAAAGGGGAGCTGACCATCCCAGGACAGCAGCCCCCGCCTCCCCTCACATCCCCTCACCTTGAGATGGGATTAGCTGTGCCCTGCAGTTTGTCCTCCACCTCTTCCCCAGGGGTCACCCAGTCTTCAGCTGAGACCACATCCTCGCCTAGCTTTGTTCCCTTGTCCTAGCCTGCTCCCCTCACACCCCTAATCCTGAAAGCATCCCCCCACTAAGTCACTTAAACAAGAATCTCTGCCTCAGATTCCAGATCTAGGGAACCCAGCCTAAGACATGTAGGTTCAGAGGGTACTTTTTGCTCTGGGTAAAAAGCAAAGCATGTGCAGCAGTATCTGTAGCCAGTGGGGGAGAGCGTGCCAGTCCGTGGCTGCTGCTGCATGGAAATCCTGCCCAGGGCTGCCTGGATCCTCCAATTTGTCAAGAGAAGCTAGAAATTCAGGTAAAAAGAAAAAAAATAACAGTTCTCCATCATTCCCACTCCAGGAAAGGCCAGTGTTGTACTGGTGTATATTCCTCCAGGTTATGTATTCACAGCTGACACTGTGGTCTGTAGAAATGGAGTCTCCAGACACTGCAGGTGGTAGCAGAGAGTGGTTGTGTGTTCTGGTTTTGGCAGTCTGTTGTCACCCAGGCTACAACGCAGGATCCATCATTTCTCAGTTCTGTCACCTTGGGAAGTTATTTCTCTTCACCTCAGTTTCCCCCTAGTTCTGGAGAGAAATCTGAAGTGGTCTCACTGGCCTAGAATCAGTGTTGGCATGGGGCTGCATTCCTCTCTGGAGGTCCTTCAATAATTAATAAGTCTCTAAAATTTTATATTTTTTATTTTTATATTTTTTTACTTTTTTGGTACGCGGGCCTCTCACCGCTGTGGCCTCTCCCGTTGTGGAGCACAGGCTCCGGACGCGCAGGCTCAGCAGCCATGGCTCATGGACCTAGCCGCTCCACGGCACGTGGGATCCTCCTGGACGGGGGCACGAACCCGTGTCCCCTGCATCAGCAGGCGGACCCTCAACCACTGCGCCACCAGGGAAGCCCTAAAATCTTATATCTTGACAGGATCTTGGTATGCTTTTATTTTCCTCTTCTCCCCTTTCCTCTCCTCCAGAATGTATTGAAATCACCTGGAATTTTAGTTCCAGGATGTTAGAAGTTTTTCCCTTTATTTAATAAATAAATAAATTTATTTATGGCTGTGTTGGGTCTTCGTTGCTACACGCGGGCTTTCTCTAGCTGTGGTGAGCGGGGGCTACTCTTCGTTGGGGTGCACGGGCTTCTCATTGTGGTGGCTTCTCTTGTTGTGGAGCATGGGCTCTAGGCGCACGGGCTTCAGTAGTTGTGGCACGTGGGCTCAGTAGTTGTAGCTCGTGGGCTCTAGAGCTCAGGCTCAGCAGCTGTGGTGCATGGGCTTAGTTGCTCCCTGGCATGTGGGATCCTCCCGTGCCAGGGCTCGAACCTGTGTCCCTTGCATTGGCAGGCAGATTCCTAACCACTGCACCACCAGGGAAGCCCAGAAGTTTTTCCTTTTTTTTTTTTTTTTTTTTTTTTTCGATACGCGGGCCTCTCCTGTTGCGGAGCACAGGCTCCGGATGCGCAGGCTCAGCGACCATGGCTCACGGGCCTAGCCTCTCTGTGGCATGTGGGATCTTCCCGGACCGGGGCACAAACCCGTGTCCCCTGCATTGGCAGGCGGACTCTCAACCACTGCGCCACCAGGGAAGCCCCCAAGTTCTTCCTTTTAAAAATAGTATGCTTCTTATATTTTAGGAATCTTTCTCAATAGTAGCCAAATTTTTAAATCGCGTCATTACCTGTGTATTTAAGCTCAACTAATTGTTTATTTGTACAAATCGTTTTTCCTGAGTTATTCTTCTGGAATTAAAAAAAAATTTCCCTGAAATAATGATGGTGTGTAGATAATCTTTTGAGTGTTTGCCTATTCAAAAATTTTATTTTTCCCTCATTTGAATGATAGCTTCAAATGGTGGTAGCTAAATCCTAGATGCAAAATCCTTTCTTTCTGGAAGCATCGAGGATTTTCTCTTTATTTCTGAGTTCACAGATTTTTATCAGAATGTATTTTATGTGTGTCTTTAAAAACATTTTTGTTCCTGCATGGTACCTTGTAGGTAGGCCCTTTTTATCTGAAGGTTCAAGTCTTTTCTCTGTGCAGAAAATTATCTTATTTCTTCCCTCTATCATCTCTTTTTCTTTCCTTTTGGGCTTCCTGTAAAGTGGGATATCAGTTGGGAATGGGATTGAGTTCAGGTAACAGAAAACTTTATAAACAGTGACTTCAGCAAGAAGTTTATTTTTTTCAGTAACAAATCCAGGTATAAGTAGCTTATGTCTTCTGATCTTCTTGACCCATGTTTGTAGTGTGGTTTTGTTTTTAGGTGTGCAAGATTGCTGCTATATCTGTATGTAATGTGTTAATTTTCCAGGCAGAAAGAAAGGGGGAAAGGGAAGGAGAAAAGAGACTCCTCTGAAGTTTTGCCTTTTCCTTTGGGAAGATGTGGTGTCCCCACGACTTCCACCTGCATCTCACTGGCCAAGCTGTCATGTAGTCATTTGTTTCATACAGCTCTGCAAGCGAGCCTGGGGATTCAATTATTTCATTTTCTCTTTTTTTGTTGCAGAGGAAGGCAAGAAAGGAGGAGATTGGAAAAGGGGACTAGGTCAGTCAATGTACCAGCCCACAGATGGGTATAGAATCTCCTGGATCTCTCCTCCAGGTCTTAAAATATTTTTCTCATAATCTTTATCTTTTTTGTCATTTTGCTCATGTAAGTTCATTTTACGGTTTTCCTAGTTGGGTTTCAAACATCTCTATTCTGCTACTTAGCTATGCAGCCCTCTTTTGAGATTGTTGTTATTTTCACAGTTACTATTGTTTTTAAACTAATATTTGCTGAGGGTTCTTTCTGTAAGTCCTCTGAGGAGAAAGTGTCCTTTCTTATTACCTGATGTGGGAGATAGACATTTTATATGGAGATTCTATGAAGCCATATAGGTGGTGGCACATGTTGGAATAGAGATGTAGTGGAGGAAGATGTGAATGTGGCAGGAAGCATTTAGGAACACTTTGAGGAAGGGACCGATCCACTGTTTTCTCAAACTGTACAAAACTTCTTGCCATGCTTCACATTTGCTGTAGTCTTTCAAGCGTCTGTGTGCTCATTTCTTTACGGAGTGCCCTGCCACTTCGTCTCTGACAGATCCAACCTAAAGAGGATGACTAACGTGATAATTATGTTTGAATTCCACAGAACTCATGCCCGCTGGTTGTTCCTTACAGTGGTATGTTTGACCGTATGGATGTAATATTCTCTTAAATTTCTCTAGGATAGGTAGAATTTTTAAAAGATTTCCTCCTAGGTAGGGAACTCACACTTGCAACTAATGGCTCTCCCCAACGCTGGAAGCCTTTACTGTCACCCTTCCCAACAAAATGTATTTTGCATCAGATCTTAAATTACTCACGTCTAAATCAATATTGAATGGGTGAGTCTGATTGAGGACCCTCATTACTGGTGTGAACCCTAGCTGTAAAGCAGGGTGGTGCAGAGCATTTCTTGGGTTCTGTCTTAGGGAGACAAGACTCCTACACATTGCAAGTCTAGACACACACATACCATCTACTACATGTTACACATAATTTCCTTCTGTAACAGCATAAAGCATGAAACATTTAAATTTCTGTTGAATTTAATCTGCCATGTTCTTTTACCTCCAGTGTCATTAAAAAAGAATTCCATTCAAACAAGAATTTAAAATTTATTAACCAATATTTAGTCATTGATTCCATAGCTTTTTTTTTTTCCGTCTGATTCTTTTTTTCTCTTTTAGGTCATACAGTATTTATATCACTTTTATTTAGGAAAACTTAATCAGAGTTTCTTATTTGTGAGTAGTTAAGTATTTTTTAAAATAATTATGTATAACTTTCATATGCCAACTTGCAAGTATATTTAAAATGTTTATTACTGTATCATATCCTTATATGGATATAGTGTAGTCTCACTTTCTCCCTATCTTCAGACATTTGGACTTTTTGCAGTTACTCTTTTTTGTAAGTAACATGGCAAAAAACATTTTAGTCAGGGTTCTAGGTTGCAAGAAACAGAGGCAGATTTTGGTTAAAAAAACAGAAAACGAATTTATTGGAAGACTTGAGTAGCTCACAGGCACAGTGGGAAGTTTGGAGGACCGGGCTTGTAAACCAGGCAGATACCAAGGTAGGCAGAAAAATGGCCCTCGAAACTCCTGAGAATCAGTCTGGTTCGGGGCTGCACCGAGGCCACCAGACACCCCCCGATAATGATCAGTGCTGCCACCTTCACTGCTATCAACACTGGATCCTCACTTCTACTGCGGTCACCATCAATCACTTCCCCACTTTCCCTGCATCTTTGAATCTCTCTCTCTCTCTCTCTCTCTCTCTCTCTCGCTCGCTCGCTCAAGAGTCAAAGTCCAGGGTGTTCCCTTCTGATTGGCTGAATCTAGGTCATTTGCTTGTCTTCTTGATGCCAGTGGGTAGGGAGAAGGAGTATCTGGTGGGTACCTGTTCCCTAGAGAGACTTATGCAGTATTTGGTTTCACTGAAGCAGAAGGGGAGATTGGATGCTGGGGCCAGGAAGAGACGGTGTAAGTCTTTCTGTGTAAGTTTTTGCATGTACTTCTTCTGGTTACCACTTAGGGTTTGATCCCTGGTATTAGAGTCATGAAACCAAAGTGTGTGTTGCCCTCCATCTGCCCCTTTATTCTTAGTGTTCTTCATGATTCTTCTGTCCTTGTGCTACATGCTTCCCTTTGTGACCTCACCCATTCCCATGATCTAAGGGTTTGAACCATTATAGAATTATGGGTGAGTCCAAAATACTTATTTCCAATCCAGGTCTCTATCTTGAACTTCAGACAAACATATTTAACTACCTAACATAATCTCTGGATATCCTAGGGGCATCTGTGAATATCAGAAGGCCCCAAACAATTCATCATCATCATTTTCCTCCTCAAACCTACCACGTCTCTGATATTCCCTAGTTTGGTCCTTATGACCACCATCCCCCTAGCTGATAAAATCAGGAATTTGGTTTTTATCCTTGATCCTTACTCCTCCCTTCATTCTTCCATCAAATTGTCTCCAGATTCTGTAAACTCTGCTTCCTAAGTTTCTCTGGAATTGGTCCTGTGTGCTTCATTCCCAGGAAACATTCCGAGTTCAGGCGCTCATCACTTTTCTTGTAGGTTACGGCTTTTGCTTCTTAACTGGATTTTCTGCCTCCAGTCCCACCCTCACCTGCTCCAGTTTTAAAGTGCACAGCCGATTGTGTTGTTTCTCTAAGATGCTACTAAGATTATTTCCTTTAGGAAGCATTCTCCAAACATGTTTTCTCCTTGCCCCTTCCTGTTAACAGAGGTTAGTTGACCCTCCCTGTTCTCCATGGAGCCCTGGGTTTACCAGCACTTTTCACACCTTGTTAAAATCTTTGCTGTCAAGAGACTGAGAACTCCTGAGGGCAGGAACGTGTGAGATTCATATTGAATCACCAGTGCCCAATGTAATGCCTCCCCATAGGAGGCACTCAGTACGAGGTTTTTGAATGAATGTTATGAATGGCTTTTAACCCGTTAAGAAACTAATGTTAGTTCAATAACGAGTTAGATGAACAGTTTTTTTTTCAAATATTTATTTATTTGGCTGCATCGTGTCTAAGTTGTGGCATGCAGGATCTTTAGTTGCGGCGTGTGGGATCTAGCTCCCTGACCAGAGATCGAACCCGGGCCCCCTGCATTGGGAGTATGGAGTCTTAGCCACAGGACCACCAGGGAAGTCCCTAGATGACCAGTTATGATCATGAAACCCAAACAACCGAGTCTATGTTACTTTTCAGGGACAAATTTTGAAAATAACATCTCTGTTATAGGGTAAACATGATTTTTTCCTTATTCAACATGTCACAGACCACTTTTTTCAGAGTGGAGAAATGAGAATGTTATGAGACCCAGACTGTGAGGCTAAGAGAGTTATTCCATAGGGTAGAACGGCCACAAAATGTAAGCAGATACTTTACACAGAGTTGGCAGATAATGAAACCTTAAACTATTTAATTTTTTTGCTTGCACTATCCCAAGTTAATTCTGATTTTTTAATATTTGGTCTTTTTTTTAATTTGTTTTTGTGAGGAGCACTGATGTAGCGGTCTGAAAGGTATATTTTGGAAAAAAAAATGTAGCATAAGAATGAACTGGTGATCCTTGTTTCCTTTTAGGGAGATCAGTCTGGCTGGCTGGTCCCAGGAGAAGGATACACACCTGCAGTCACCCAGCATGAGCAGCTTGCTAAAATTGATAAAAAACTCCAAGAACTTTCTGCCATTTATTCAACAATTTCCAGCTCTTCTCCAAGACCTGAACATCAGAATGATGAGGTATGTTTAACTCTAGAGCCCATAGGCTGTTCAGGTTTATGTGTGCTAAAGCTAGTTCACATAATATGACAATCTGCTTGTTAACTAAAGAGGTTTCTTCCCAGTTGCCTTTTACGTGACTGCAACTGCAGTGATAGTGATTTCTACAACAGTGTCTATTTTCCTTTGCCAGTTTCTACTTTCTGTTCATTTTTTTTTTCAGTTGGTAATTTGCTGAGATGGGGTGAAATATTTATTTTAATATTATTATATCTTTATGATATAAGCTAATTTTTGATCATGATCAGGAGAGAGGAGAGGGAAGAGAATAGATACAGCACTTTAATCCTTTGAGAGCTTTACTTCTTTTTGTTCCTTTGGTTCTAGGTGTTAGCAGTGGCAGTCACCTGTCCCTTACTCTGGCACATTCTTCTAGCTCCTTTGATTTACCAGCAAGCAGTGAAGCTCACTCTGTTGATAACTTCTCTCCTGTGAGAATTTTGAAATGAGTATGTTTCCTTTCTTGATAGTTCCCTCAAATATTCTTTTACAAAGCTAACAGAGGGTGAAGAAAAACGGAAGGGTAACCACAGCTTTGGAGCAGTAAAATTCCTGTCTCCCCCTTATATTTCAGTACTTCGTGGGATCTAGTTTGGGGTTGGGTGGTAGTTTTTGCCTTAAGAGAAAATGGCTGGTCTTTTGTTATTCCACTAACCCTCTACCGGTTTTGTAAACATCTCACCAAATCATTTTCTGTACAATATTAGATGCTTGTGATTTTCCTGGTTTTTAAGAAGATTTAAATAATATCAGTATTCTATAGGTAATAATTCTGCTTTATAGTCAGTCTTTTCTCCAACCTGTCAATTGAAGATTAGGGATCTGGCTTTGGGCCAGTTGAAGCTACTTCAGAGGAAAGGAGCAGTGTTAAGATGTTCCAAAGAAAGTTTGGTCGTGATGGAACCTTACAGACCCATCGCAGCTTCCTTAAATTATGTTCCTAAGGGCCAGGCACAGCTGCCTCTGAGCCCTTTACACAGCAATATGGTGGTAGTGGGAACCACTGTTTTCTGGATTGGCATCAGAGTTCTTGGAAGACAGAGAATTGGAATCTCTGTCCCTACCCAAATATACCCCAGGACTTTGACACATCAACAGGTATGCTGCTAGTTTATTTATGTTACTGGGTGCCATTTCCCAAAAGGAGGAAGCCAGGATAGGGGAGTAAAATTGTTCAGGGATATTCTGTGTTCTTTTTGTGTTACAGCTGATTTTTGTTGTTGTTGTTGTTATTGTTGTTAGATATCACGGGTCGCTGAGATCTCAAAGCTGGATAATGGTCCTAAAGATAGAAAATGTCTTTTTCGTGACCATCAAATGTTATTCCTGAAAGAGAGACTGAGAATTTAGAGATTTGTTTAGCCATTAGGACTTCAGATAAAGTATGACTGTGGTCACTGTCATCTCTCTCACATTTTCAGAGTTCACATTTATGGTTTAAATAAAATATTTAAAAAATAATAAAAGGGAAAACCAGTACATTACTTAGTTGTTACATACTGATATTGTATATTTTTGTGTGAAACAGTATATGTAGAGAAGAGAGAAAACTGCATTTTGGGACTCTCACTGGCTGCAGAAACAGAAATGTAACATCATAGTTGTTGAAAAGAAATAATTAGTGCTTCTTGTATGCAAAAAAGAGTATATTTTGAGGTTTCATTCAATTTCCTGTTGGCATTTCCTCATTCCTAACTAAAACCAGCATTGCACATTGAATTTTCAAGCCAAAAATGAAAACATGGCAAATTATTTTACGGATATTGTTATTATTATTTTTTAACATCTTTATTGGAGTATAATTGCTTTACAATGGTGTGTTAGTTTCTGCTGTATAACAAAGTGAATCAGCTATACATAAACATATATTCCCATATCTCCTCCCTCTTGCATCTCCCTCCCACCCTCCCTAGGTGGACACAAAGCTCCGAACTGATCTCCCTGTGCTATGTGGCTGCTTCCCACTAGCTATCTGTTTTACATTTGGTAATGTATATATGTCCATGCCACTCTCTCACTTCATCCCAGCTTACCCTTCCCCCTTCCCATATCCTCAAGTCCATTCTCTACGTATGCATCTTTATTTCTGTCCTGCCCCTAGGTTCTTCAGAACCATTTTTTTTGTGTTAGCATAGGGTATTTGTTTTTTTCTTTCTGACTTACTTCACTCTGTATGACAGACTCTAGATCCACCTACCTCAATACAAATAACTCAATTTCGTTTCTTTTTATGGCTGAGTAATATTCCATTGTGTATATGTGCCACATCTTCTTTATCCATTCATCTGTTAATGAACACTTAGGTTGCTTCTGTGTCCTGCCTATTGTAAATAGAGCGGCAGTGAACATTGTGGTACATGACTCTTTTTGAATTATAGTTTTCTCAGGGTATATGCCCCTTAGTGGGATTGCTGGGTTGTATGGTAGTTCTACTTTTAGTTTTTATTCTTTTACATCTTTATTGGGGTATAATTGCTTTACAATGGTGTGTTAGTTTCTGCTTCATAACAAAGTGAATCAGTTATACATATACATATGTTCCCATATCTCTTCCCTCTTGCGTCTCCCTCCCTCCCACCCTCTCTATCCCACCCCTCTAGGTGGTCACAAAGCACTGAGCTGATCTCCCTGTGCTATGTGGCTGCTTCCCACTAGCTATCTATTTTACGTTTGGTAGTGTATATATGTCCATGCCACTCTCTCACTTTGTCACAGATTACCCTTCCCCCTCCCCATATCCTCAAGTCCATTCTCTAGTAGGTCTGTGTCTTTATTCCTGTCTTACCCCTAGGTTCTTCATGACTTTTTTTTCTTAAATTCCATATATATGTGTTAGCATATGTTATTTGTCTTTCTCTTTCTGACTTACTGCACTCTGTATGACAGACTCTAGGTCCATCCACCTCATTACAAATAGCTCAATTTCGTTCTTTTTATGGCTGAGTAATATTCCATTGTATATATGTGCCTTATCTTCTTTAGCCATTCGTCCGATGATGGACACCTAGGTTGTTTCCATCTCCTGCCTATTGTAAATAGAACTGCAATGAGCATTGTGATACGTGATTCTTCATGAATTACGGTTTTCTCAGGGTATACGCCCAGTAGTTGGATTGCTGGGTTGTATGGTAGTTCTATTTTTAGCTTTTTTTTTTTTTTTCGGTATGCGGGCCTCTCACTGTTGCAGCCTCTCCCATTGCGGAGCACAGGCTCAGCGGCCATGGCTAATGGGCCCAGCTGCTCCGCGGCATGTGGGATCTTCCCAGACCGGGGCACGAAACCGTGTCCCCTGCATCGGCAGGCAGACTCTCAACCACTACGCCACCAGGGAAGCCCTATTTTTAGTTTTTTAAGGAACCTCCATACTGTTCTCCATAGTGGCTGTACCAATTTACATTCCCACCAACAGTGCAGGAGGGTTCCCTTGTCTTCACACCCTCTCCAGCATTTATTGTTTGTAGATTTTTTGATGATGGCCATTCTGGCTAGTGTGAGATGATATCTCATTGTAGTTTTGATTTGCATTTCTCTAATGATTAATAATGTTGAGCATTCTTTCATGTGTTTGTTGGCAATCTGTATATCTTTGGAGAAATGTCTATTTAAGTCGTCTGCCCATTTTTGGATTGCGGTTTTGTTTTTTGTTTTTTTTTGATATTGAGCTGCATGTGCTGCTTGTAAATTTTGGAGGTTATATTTGTCAGTTGCTTCATTTGCAAATATTTTCTCCCAGTTTGAGGGTTGTCTTTTCGTCTTGTTTATAGGTTCCTTTGCTGTGCAAAAGCTTTTAAGTTTCATTAGGTCCCGTTCGTTTATTTTTGTTTTTATTTCCATTTCTCTAGGAGGTGGGTCAAAAAGGATCTTGCTGTGATTTATGTCACAGAGTGTTCTGCCTGAGTATTCCTCTAAGAGTTTGATAGTGTCTGGCCTTACATTTAGGTCTTTAATCCATTTTGAGTTTACTTTTGTGTATGGTGTTAGGGAGTGTTCTAATTTCATTCTTTTACATGTAGTTGTCCAGCTTTCCCAGCACCACTTACTGAAGAGGCTGTCTTTTCTCCATTGTATATTCTTGCCTCCTTTATCAAAGATAAGGTGACCATATGTGTGTGTCTGTTTTTGTGCCAGTACCATACTGTCTTGATTACTGGAGCTTTGTAGTACAGTCTGAAGTCTGGGAGCCTGATTCCTCCAGCTCTGTTTTTCTTTCTCAAGATTGCTTTGGCTATCCAGAGTCTTTTGTGTTTCCATACAAATTGTGAAATTTTTTGTTCTAGTTCTGTGAAAAATGCCACTGATAGTTTGATACGGATTGCACTGAATATGTAGGTTGCTTTGGGTAGTATAGTCATTTTCACAGTGTTGATTCTTCCAATCCAAGAACATGGTATATCTCTCCATCTATTTGTATCATCTCTCTTTCATCAGTGTCTTATAATTTTCTGCATACAGGTCTTTTGTCTCCTTAGGTAAGTTTATTCCTAGGTATTTTATTCTCTTTTATTGCAATGGTTTCAGATTTTTTAAACTGTTGCAAGAAATGGTTTCAAAAGTGATCTGAAAATCACTTTCAGATTTTTCATCATTATGGATAGGAATGCAAGAGATTTCTGTGCATTAATTTTGTATCCTGCTACTTTACCAAATTCATTGATTAGCTCTAGTAGTTCTCTGGTAGCATCTTTACGATTCTCTATGTATAGTATCATGTCATTTGCAAATAGTGACAGCTTTACTTCTTCTTTTCCGATTTGGATTCCTTTTATTTCTTTTTCTTCTCTGATTGATGTGGCTAAAACTTCCAAAACAATGTTGAATAATAATGGTGAGAGTGGGCAACCTTGTCTTGTTCCTGATCTTAGTGGAAGTGGTTTCAGTTTTTCACCATTGAGGACGATGTTGGCTTTGGGTTTGTAATATATGGCCTTTATTATGTTGAGGTAAGTTCCCTCTATGCCTTCTTTCTGGAGTGTTTTTATCATAAATGGGTGTTGATTTTGTCAAAAGCTTTCTCTGCATCTATTGAGATGATCATATGGTTTTTCTCCTTCAATTTGTTAATATGGTGTATCACATTGATTGATTTGCGTGTATTGAAGAATCCTTGCATTCCTGGGATAAACTCTACTTGATCATGGTGTATGATCCTTTTAATGTGCTCTTGGATTCTGTTTGCTAGCATTTTGTTGAGGATTTTTGCATCTATGTTCATCAGTGGTATTGGTCTGTACTTTTCTGTTTTTGTGACACCTTTGTATAGTTTTGGTATCAGGGTGATGGTGGCCTTGTAGAATGAGTTTGGGAGTGTTCCTCCGTCTGCTATATTTTGGAAGAGTTTGAGAAGGGTAGGTGTTAGCTCTTCTCTAAATGTTTGATAGAATTCCCCTGTGAAGCCATCTGGTTCTGGGCTTTTGTTTGTTGGAAGATTTTTAATCACAGTTTCAATTTCTGTGCTTGTGATTGGTCTGTTCATAATTTCTATTTCTTTCTGGTTCAGTCTCGGAAGGTTGTGCATTTCTAAGAATTTGTCCATTTTTTCCAGGTTGTCCATTTTAGTGGCATAGAGTTGCTTGTAGTAATCTCTCATGATCCTTTGTAATTCTGCAGTGTCAGTTGTTACTTCCCCTTTTTCATTTCTAATTCTGTTGCTTTGAGTCTTCTCCCTTTTTCTCTTGATGAGTCTGGCTAATGGTTTGTCAATTTTGTTTATCTTCTCCAAGAACCAGCTTTTAGTTTTATTGATTGTTGCTATCATTTCCTTCATTTCTTTTTCATTTATTTCTGATCTGATCTTTATGATTTCTTTCCTTCTGCTAACTTTGGGGTTTTTTTGTTCTTCTTTCTCTAATTGCTTTAGGTGTAAGGTTAGGTTGTTTATTTGAGATGTTTCTTTTTTCTTGAGGTAGGATTGTATTGCTATAAACTTCCCTCTTAGAAGTGCTTTTGCTGCATGCCATAGGTTTTGGGTCATCGTGTTTTCATTGTCATTTGTTTCTAGGTATCTTTTGATTTCCTCTTTGATTTCTTCAGTGCTCTCTTGGTTATTACGTAGTGTATTTTTTGTCCTCCGTGTGTTTGTATTTTTTACAGATTTTTTCCCTGTAATTGATGTCTAGTCGCATAGTGTTGTGGTCGGAAAAGATACTTGATATGATTTCAAATTTCTTAAATTTACCAAGACTTGACTTGTGACCTAAGATATGATCTATGCTAGAGAATGTTCCATGAGCACTTGAGAAGAAAGTGCATTCTGTTGTTTTTGGATGGAATGTCCTATAAATATCAATTAAGTCCATCTTGTTTAATGTATCATTTAAAGCTTGTGCTTCCTTTTTTATTTTCATTTTGGATGATCTGTCCATTGGTGAAAGTGGGGTGTTTAAGTCCCCTACCATGATTGTGTTACTGTCAATTTCCCCTTTTATGGCTGTTAGTATTTGCCTTATGTATTGAGGTGCTCCTATGTTGGATACATAAATATTTACAATTGTTATATCTTTTTCTTGGATTGATCCCTTGATCATTATGTAGTGTCCTTCTTTGTCTCTTGTAATGGTCTTTGTTTTAAAGTCTATTTTGTCTGATATGAGAATTGCTACTCCAGCTTTCTTTTGATTTCCATTTGCATGGAATATCTTTTTCCATCCCCTCACTTTCAGTCTGTATGTGTCCCTAGGTCTAAAGTGGGTCTCTTGCAAAGAGCATATATACGGGTCTTGTTTTTGTATCCATTCAGCCTGTCTGTGTCTATTGGTTGGAGCATTTAGTCCATTTACATTTAAGGTAATTATCGATATGTATGTTCCTATTACCATTTTCTTAATTGTTTTGGGTTTGTTATTATAGATTTTTTCCTTCTCTTGTGTTTCCTGCCTAGAGAAGTTCCTTTAGCATTTGTTGTAAAGCTGGTTTGGTGGTGCTGAATTCTCTTAGCTTTGGCTTGTCTGTAAAGGTTTTAATTTCTCTGTCAAATCTGAATGAGTTCTTTTCTGGGTAGAGTAATCTTGGCTGTAGGTTTTTCTCTTTCATCACTTTAAATATGTCCTGCCACTTCCTTCTGGTTGCAGAGTTTCTGCTGAAAGATAGCTTTTAACCTTATGGGGATTCCGTTGTATGTTATGTGATGTTTCTCCCTTGCTGCTTTTAATATTATTTCTTTGTATTTAATTTTGGATCGTTTTATTAATATGTGTCTTGGCATGTTTCTCCTTGGATTTATCCTGTATGGGACTCTCTGTGCTTCCTGGACTTGATTGACTATTTCCTTTCCTATAATAGGGAAGTTTTTCAACTATAATCTCTTCAAATATTTTCTCAGTCCCTTTCTTTTTCTCTTCTTCTTCTGGGACCCCTATAATTCGAATGTCGCTGCGTTTAATGTTGTCCCAGAGGTCTCTGAGACTGTCCTCAATTCTTTTCATTCTTTTTTCTTTATTCTGCTCTGTGAAAGTTATTTCCACTATTTTATCTTCCAGGTCACTTATCCGTTCTTCTGCCTCAGTTATTCTGCTATTGATCCCTTCTAGAGAATTTTTAATTTCATCATTTGTGTTGTTCATCATTGTTTGTTTGCTCTTTAGTTCTTCTAGATCCTTGTTAAACATTTCTTGTATTTTCTCCATTCTATTTCCAAGATTTTGGATCATGTTTACTGTCATTACTCTGAATTATTTTTCAGGTAGATTGCCTATTTCCTCTTCATTTGTTTGGTCTGGTGGGTTTTTATCTTGCTCCGTCATCTGCTGTGTATTTCTCTGTCTTCTCATTTTGCTTAACTTACTGTGTTTGAGGTCTCCTATTCTCAGGCTGCAGGTTTGTAGTTCCCGTTGTTTTTGGTGTCTGCGCCCAGTGGGTAAGGTTAGTTCAGTGGGCTGTGTAGGCTTCCTGGTGGAGGGTGCTCGTGCCTGTGTTCTGGTGGATGAGGCTGGATCTTGTTTTTCTGGTGGGCAGGACCGTGTCTGGTGGTGTGTTTTGAGGTGTCTGTGAACTTAGTATGATTTTATGCAGCCTCTCTGCTAATGGATGGGGCTGTGTTCCCATCTTGCTAGTTGTTTGACGTAGGGCATCCAGCACTGTAGCTTGCTGGTCACTGAGTGGAGCTGGGTCTTAGTGTTGAGATGGAGATCTCTGAGAAAACTTTTGTTGTTTGATATTACGTGGAGCTGGGAGGTCTCTGGTGGACCAGTGTCCTGAACTTGGCTCCTCCACCTCAGAGGCTGAGGCCTGACACTTGGCTGGAGCACCAAGACCCTGTCAGCCACACGGCTCAGAAGAAAAGGGAGAAAAAGAAAGAAAGAAAGAAAGAGAAAAACTAAAATAAAGTTATTAAAATAAAAAAATAATTAAAAATAAAAAAGTAATTAAAAAGAAAAAAGGAAGAGAGAGCAACCAAACCAAGAAACAACTCCACCAATGATTACAAGCACTAAAAACTATAGTAAAACAAACAAACAAACAAACAAAATGGACAGACAGAACCCTAGGGCAAATGGTAAAGGCAAAGGTATACAGACAAAATCACACAAAGAAGCATACACATACACACTCACAAAAGGAGAAAAAGGAAAAAAATATATATATTAAAAATAAAGGAAGAGAGCAGCCAAATCAATAAAGTAATATACCAGTGATGGTAAGCTATAAATACTTAACTAAGATAAACATAAAACCAGAAACAAATTAGATGCAGAAAGCAACCCCCAAGTCTACAGTTGCCGCCAAAGTCCACCGCCTCAGTTTTGGGATGATTTGTTGTCTCTTCAGGTATTCCACAGAAGCAGGGTACATCAATTTGATTGTGGAGATTTAATCCGCTGCTCCTGAAGCCGCTGGGAGAGATTTCCCTTTCTCTTCTTTGTTCTCCCAGTTCCTGGGATTCAGCTTTGGATTTGGCCCCGCCTCTGCGTGTAGGTTGCCTGAGGGCATCTGTTCCCTGCCCAGACAGGATGGGGTTAAAGTAGCAGCTGATTAGGGGGCCCTGGCTCACTCAGGCGGTTGGGGGGGGAGGGAGGGGTATCGAATGCGGGGTGAGCCTGCGGCAGCAGAGGCCAGCATGACATTGCAACAGCCTGAGGCATACCGTGTGTTCTCCTGGGGAAGTTGTCCCTGGATCATGGGACTCTGGCAATGGCGGGCTGCACAGGCTCCCAGGAAGGGGAGGTGTGCATAGTGACCTGTGCTTATACACAGGCTTCCTGGTGACTGCAGTAGCAGCCTTAGCATCTCATGCCCGTCTCTGTCGCTGATAGCCGCGGCTCACGCCAGTCTCTGGAGCTTGTTTAGGCGGTGCTCTGAATCCCTTCTCCTCGTGCACCCTGAAACAATGGTCTCTTGCCTCTTAGGCAGTTCCAGACATTTTCCTGGACTCCCTCCCGGCTAGCTGTGGTGCACTAGCCCCCTTCAGGCTGTGTTCACGCAGCCAACCCCAGTCCTCTCCCTGGGGTCTGACCTCCGAAGCCTGAGCCTCAGCTCCCAGCCCCTATCCGCCCCAGCGGGTGAGCAGACAAGTGTCTCAGGCTGGTGAGTGCTGGTCAGCAGTGATGCTCTGTGTGGGAATCTCTCCACTTCGCCCTCTGCACCCCTGTTGCTGCGCTCTCCTCCATGGCTCCGAGGCTTCCCCCCTGCCACCCCCCATCTGTGCCAGTGAAGGGGCTTCCTAGTGTGTGAAAACTTTTCCTCCTTAACAGCTCCTTCCCAGAGGTGCAGGTCCTGTCCCTATTCTTTTCTTTCTTTTTTCTTTTGCCCTACCCAGGTACGTGGGGACTTTCTTGCCTTTTGGCAAGTCTGAGGTCTTCTGCCAGCATTCAGTAGGTGTTCTGTAGGAGCTGTTCCACATGTAGATGTATTTTTGATGTATTTTTGGGGAGGAAGGTGATCTCCACATCTTACTCCTCCACCATCTTGAAGCTATCCCCCGATATTATTTTTGGATTGGAATTCTTTTTGAATAATACACTGAAAGTATCTTGGATAAACCCTGCATATCTATTCACTTGACAAATGGCCTCCAGTCTATTGCTGAACCACAAATATTCATAATGCATAGTCATTTTTTAAAATTTTTAACCTTTCTGCAAACCATTAACTCACCAGTAGCTTTTCTCCATGCTCCCTTAGAAAGAATGTCTTTTAAATGGAATATAAATTTCTGTTTTTCAGCAATCAATCCCACAAATATTAATCAAGTGCTCACTGCATGCAGGGAATTGTAGGTCATTTAAAGATGAGTCGGTGGCTTCACAGGCAAATTCTATCAAACATTTAGGGAAGAGCTAACACCTATCTTTCTCAAACTCTTCCAAAATATAGCAGAGGGAGGAACACTCCCAAACTCATTCTACGAGGCCACCATCAATCACACTGATACCAAAACCAGACAAAGATGTCACAAAGAAAGAATACTACAGACCAATACCACTGATGAACATAGATGCAAATATCCTCAAAAAAATACTAGCAAACAGAATCCAACAGCACATTAAAAGGATCATACACCATGATCAACTGGGGTTTATCCCAGGAATGCAAGGATTTTTCAATATACGCAAATCAATCAATGTGATACACCATATTAACAAACTGAAGGAGAAAAACCATATGATCATCTCAATAGATGCAGAAAAAGCTTTAGACAAATTTCAACACCCATTTATGATAAAAACTCCCCAGGAAGTAGGCAGAGAGGGAACCTACCTCAACGTAATAAAGGCCTATATGACAAACCCACAGCCAGCATCATTCTCAGTGGTGAAAAACTGAAACCATTTCCTCTAAGATCAGGAACAAGACAAGGTTGCCCACTCTTGCCACTGTTATTCAACATAGCTTTGGAAGTTTTAGCCACATCCGTCAGAGAAGAAAAAGAAATAAAAGGAATCCAAATTGGAAAAAAAGAAGTAAAACTGTCATTATTTGCAGATGACATGATACTATACATAGAGAATCGTAAAGATGCTACCAGAGAACTACTAGAACTAATCAGTGAATTTGGTAAAGTAGCAGGATACAAAATTAATGCATGGAAATCTCTTGCATTCCTATACACTAATGATGAAAAATTTGAAAGAGAAATTAAGGAAACACTCCCATTTACCACTGCAGCAAAAAGAATAAAATACCAAGGAATAAACCTACCTAAGGAGACAAAAGACCTGCATGCAGAAAATTATAAGACACTGATGAAAGAAATTAAAGATGATACAAACAGATGGAGAGATATACCATGTTCTTGGATTGGAAGACTCAACATTGTGAAAATGACTACCCAAAGCAATCTATAGATTCAGTGCAATCCGTATCAAACTACCACTGGCATTTTTCACAGAACTAGAACAAAAAATTTCACAATTTGTATGAAAACACAAAAGACCCCGAATTGCCAAAGCAATCTTGAGAAAGAAAAACGGAGCTGGAGGAATCAGGCTCCCAGACTTCAGACTGTACTACAAAGCTCCAGTAATCAAGACAGTATGGTACTGGCACAAAAACAGACACACACATATGGTCACCTTATCTTTGATAAAGGAGGCAAGAATATACAATGGAGAAAAGACAGCCTCTTCAATAAGTGGTGCTGGGAAAATTGGACAGGTACATGTAAAAGAATGAAATTAGAACACTCCCTAACCCCATACACAAAAATAACCTCAAAATGGATTAAGGACCTAAATGTAAGGCCAGACACTATCAAACTCTTAGGAAAAAACGTAGGCAGAACACTCTGTGACATAAATCACAGGACCCACCTCCTAGAGAAATGGAAATAAAACCCAAAATAAACAAATGAAACCTAATCAAACTTAAAAGCTTTTGCACAGCAAAGGAAACCATAAACAGGGCAATAAGACAACCCTCAAACTGGGAGAAAATATTTGCAAATGAAGCAACTGACAAAGGATTAATCTCCAAAATTTACAAGCAGCTCATGCAGCTCAATATCAAAAAGCAAACAACTCAATCCAAAAACTGGCAGAAGACCAAGTAGACATTTCTCCAAAGAAGATATACAGATTGCCAACAAACACATGAAAGGATGCTCAACATCACTAATCATTAGAGAAATGCAAATCAAAACTACAATGAGGTATCACCTCACAGAAGTCAGAATGACCATCATCAAAAAATCTACAAACAATAAATGCTGGAGAGGGTGTGGAGAAAAGGGAACCCTCTTGCACTGTTGGTGGTAATATAAATTGATACAGCCACTATGGAGAACAGTATGGAGGTTCCTTAAAAAACCAACTAGAACTACCATATGACCCAGCAATCCCACTATGGGGCATATACCTGGAGAAAACCATAATTCAAAAAGAGACATGTACCAAAATGTTCATTGCAGCTCTATTTACAATAGCCAGGACGTGGTAGCAGCCTAAGTGTCCATCAACAGATGAATGGATAAAGAAAATATGGTACATATATGCAGTGGAATATTACTGAGCCATAAAAAGAAATGAAATTGAGTTATTTGTAGTGAGGTGGATGGACCTAGAGTATGTCATACAGAGTGAAGTAAGTCAGAAAGAGAAAAACAAATACTGCATGCTAACATATATGTATGGAATCTAAAAAAAAAAAAAAAAAGAAGGTTCTGAAGACCCTAGGGGCAGGGCAGGAATAAAGACGCAGATGTAGAGAATGGACTTGAGGACATGGGGAGGGGGAAGGGTAAGCTGTGACAAAGTGAGAAAGTGGCATGGACATATATACACTACTAAACGTAAAATAGATAGGTAGTGGGAAGCAACCGCATAGCACAGAGAGATCAGCTCAGTGCTTTGTGATCACCTAGAGGGGTGTGTTAGGGAAGGTGGGAGGGAGAGGCAAGAGGGAGGAGATATGGGGATATATGTATACATATAGCTGTTTCACTTTGTTATAAAGCAGAAACTAACACACCATTGTAAAGCAATTATACTCCAATAAAGATGTTTAAAAAATAAATAATGACGAGTCAGGCACATATATAACTGTGGAGTCAGACAGCCTCGCTTCAGGTTCTGACCCTTCCACTTATTGGCTCTGAGGACTTGGGCATTAATTAGAAGCACTCTAAACCCCAGTTGCCGCATCTGTAAAACAGTAATGATAATATTATTCTTTAGTGTTCTTTTAAAGTGTAGATGAGCTAATATGTGTAAAGTGCTGAGCATGGTATCTGACTCAAAACTCAACCCAAGATGTTATTATAATAAGTGACTTAAGGAACTTATTTCTTATGAGAGACACAGAATGCACATAGATAACTGTGGTACAAGACGTTATAGGTAAGAACAGGAGAAGGCTATGAGCAAAGTGCTGGGCTGGTTCAGAGGAGAGAGAGAAAGCACATCCAGAAGGAATATCAAGAAAGTTCATTTCTACAAGTGAGGGATAGAAGGAGGAAGAGAAACCAGTGAGTGAGGCAGAGGGGGTCCAAGGCCCTGAGAAGGCTGCCATCACACAGCATGAGGTTGAAAATCGGTGGTCTGCAGGGCAAATTGGGTTCACAGGTAGGGTTCCTTTAGACCACTTAGGGTTTACAATTTTTTTTTTTAGCAAACATTTAAAAATTGGGTGAACTTATATAAAAACCCAAATTTCTAGTTTCTTTTGAAACATTAGAACATCTGGCAAATTAGGCTTGAAGCCTTGCTTGGCAAACTGCAGGACTGAGCTAAGTAGCAACTGCTGCTTTCTATGGAGCACAGATTCTCCAGCTTGCTGTGCCATCCTTCATGCCATATTGTATTGCCCACAATACATGGGGCTACTTCATGCATTTGTGTAACTTGCCCAGCCCCTGCACAGGTCATCAAAATATCTTTGAATTCCTGCTTATTTCACAAGAGGCGGTGTGGTGGTTGATGTTGAGTATCCAGATTAATATGTGGCTTCACCTCTGACCTGAAATCAGCTCATAGGATACTGGAGGATAGGATGTAAACATAGACCAGGTTGTGCCATGACCGACCATACAAGGAAACCAGAAGTACCACAATATGGGAACTGATTTTATGAGAAGTACAGAAAACATATGCTGGGGGAGCACAGAGAAAGGAAAGGTTATATAATGAAGGAGTGATATTTTAAAAATTCCTTTGGAAGTTTTAAAATTTTGGTCAAGAAAATAGTTTCCCAAACAAGTTGAAACATTCAGGCTTTCTGACTTACCTGACTATGGCAGCTCTAAGATGATAAACTAGTAGGCATGTAAGCCTGGGATGATAAATGTACCTGAGTCAGAATAATTTGAGGGACTCCAGAGAGGTCACTCAGATTCAGGAAGTATTGATTGTTGTGAAAGCGGCAGATAAGAAATCTTTTCCTTATGAGCTTGCTGATTACAATGTTCTCATGAGGTGCCCTCAACTCTTAACTTCATAGCGATGTTTTAAAAGCAGCATTTGGCTTTTATATATCTGATTTCTTTAGCGTAAAACAAAGCATGTGGTCACATTCAGAAGAAAGAATGGCATGTTACTGCTATTGCTGTAATGTGAGTAATGTCATGTGGTTGCAGTTTTACATCTGCTTTTTATTTTCATTTCATCTTAGCGAAAGAGAACTAATTGAAGCAATTTTTTTCTTAGGATCTGTGGTTTAACTGTGCATACCTTTCTGTATCCATCCCCTAACCCTCCAACAAATCAGGTAGTTCTTTCCACGTATTGTAAATCCCACCATAAAATTGAGTGATGTTCTATAATCTAGTTACCGTATTTCTTATTTGCAGCTGTGTTAGATTCCAGCTTTCGCCAGAAATATCCAGGATATAGATAGGAGTTATGTAAGCACTCAGTTGCGTAAATCCTTAGCAAATGGATTCAATAATAAATTCTATTCAGTTTGGCTCTTATAAAGAAGTATAATTTATTCATCTCTCATGCAATCAGTCTTACTAAATCTAGAATTCCAGTTCATCATTAGATGTTGTTTTCCTGGTTGGGAGAGAGTCTTCAGAAATGGCTCTTATCGTCATGAGGCATTTCTTTGTTAAGTCAACTAGTTTAATTGACTATAAAAGTCCTTCTCACTTGATGTATTTTCTTGTTCTTAAAATATTGATTTAGTTGTATACGATTTGGTAAGACCAACAAAAATGAACGAACATTTGAGGAAAATTGTAGGTGTATTAATCCCTTTTCTTGCCAAGAGAATACCGACCAACAATTAACTGTGTTTTGGTCTCTTGTTTCAATGTTAGCTAAACTTGAGGAAATATAAAACATGGTTTGACATGTAATCTTCAAAGATGTTTTACTATTGAGTTCAGGGATTTGTAGAGTTCCAATAACGGCCATGCTGTTCACTTGACCTCAGATTACTTACTATGCTGGTCAAGGGCAGGAACTGAGGAATCTTTTATGTATGCTAGTCACAAGCACAGAAATCTTATTGACCATCTGTTCATTTCAAAAAACTACAGAAGTATGCCACAAGAGCATGGATTTCTGAATTGAGGAATAGACAGGAAGTTACTTCAGACATCCTTGCCTCTGATGCTAACCTGGCAAATGTTCCCAGCTAAATCTGGGGAATTCTTGCTACCTATGTTTTACAGATTACTTTGAAGTTTTTGTTTATATTTCTTGGTTTTTCTATGTTAAGCCTCCTGTGTAGTCAAGATTTCTTTCATTTCATGGAAGTATTTCAAAATGATAAAAACAATCTGGCTGAAAGATTTTTTTTCTTTACTTTTAGTACTGCCAGGCAAATGATCCATCTGATGCCAGGAAATAGCAGTAGCCTATGGAAAAGTATACCATTAGCTTGAAAACACAGGGCACGCTGGCTTTATTTAGGCAGGTTTGTGTTTTTCTGGCCCTTAACTCATGCCTTATTTTCATATCAGATAACTTATGGAGGCATGAGTAATTTCCTCTGTATTTGGCTTTTAGAAATGAGTTTACTTAGCTTCAAAGACACCTGTTGGCTCAGTCAACACCACAGATATTTTTTTAAGGATGAACTTAGAATCCCTTGGCAATCAATTAGTCAAATCAACAAATACCTCTTGACCTCAGGGTCTGTTCTCTTCTTGTCGCTCCTTAGATATTCTGTGTATATCATGGAGAGCTTTTACTGAACTGAATTTTACTTTAACTGAATAAAAGCATTTCTGTATGACTCAGAAATATATAAACAATATGGATGGTCAGAGAATCTGCTCAAAACTTTCTACCAGAGGAAATCAAGCTGCTGCTTCTGATCAGGAAAACAGATGGTACTGATTGGCACTTTGATGTGACAATAGAACCTCTCCTGGCACCACGGAGCTTCTTGAATGTACCAATGAGCAATCTTTGCCAGAACCAGTGATTGCCTTTTCTTGCTCCCTCTTGGCCTCTGTTTTCATCACATGCTGTCCTTCAAATATTTGTACTATATGGTTATGCTATCAGAGACTGAGACTGAGGAAAGACGTTATATATCCTTGGATTTAATTGTGGAGAATTGCAGACTCATAAGCTTTCAGAGTTGAAAGAAACTTTCTTAGAAGAAATTGAGACCCAGAAAGAAAAAGTCACTTGCTTAATTAAAAGTACCCAGCTGCTTATACCAGCAGAACTGGGGCTAAAATCTCACCTTTAGACCAGTATCTTTTGGGTACAGAGAGTCACATTGTCAAAGCAGAATGAAAATAGCCTTGGTAGAATAATTTTTTGTTTTCTTAAAAATAAGAAATGACTTTTTATGCTTATGAAATCATTACATGTTTACTGTAGAAATTCAGGAAATACAAAAACATCTAAGAAAAATAAGATAAAATCATCAAGGTTTTTACCATCAGGTTAAATTTCCTTCCAGTCTGTTTCTCTACAGGTGCATGCACATACACACATACATACACAGTATACCAGTTAGAGTTCTGGGCAAGGAACAGAAAAAACACCCAACTTGGATTTTGAAGATAATGAGATGAAGGAACTATTTACAGATTTAAAGGAGCCAGTAAGAGATGTTGGGACACGTAGGACTAGCAACAGTGGGTAGGGAGAAGAAAAAGTGTATTGGAGCTTAGGGAGAGCTAGAGCTGTGGTAGAAGAATCTTCCAGGGTAGCTTCCTTGCCCCTTGTACCTATACAGTTATGACATGGACTGCAGCAAAAACTCCCACTGAAGAGGGATACCTGACACTGCTCTGCTGTGTTTCCTGTCTTACATCCTTCTGAGTAGACTGGCTCCAAGTGTGGCCTCTGTTTGCCTTTGAACATGAATATTCAGTTGAATCTAAGAAAAATCCCCTTAATGGGCACCTCAGGGATACATTGCTGCCCAAACCATAATGCCAAAGCAGTGAGGGGAAGGGGAAGATACCCCAAACTCTTCTTCTTCCTGCGCTCCAATCTCCTAACACTCCTCCCCTCTCATTGACTAAACCTAACCACAAGACAGAGGTCAAGGAGAAAGAGTAATTGTCCCAGCTTGCATCAGATGTTCATGACAGTTTATCATTCTTGTCTCGGTGGGCATTTGGCTCTGTGCATGAAGCTGTTCTGAACATTCATATACAAAGTTTGAGTCATACATTTTCATTTCTCTTGGATAGATTCACAGGAGTGGAACTTCTGAGTCATAGGATAGACAAGCATTTAACTTTTTTTTTCATTTTTATTTCTTTTTATTAAGACTAAGAAAATGAAATGAATAGGAAACATTGACAACCAGGAACATGAAGGCTTTGGCTGGTTTTTTTTTTTTTTTAACAACTTTATTAGAGTATAATTGCTTTACAATGTTATGTTAGTTTCTGCTTTATAACAAAGTGAATCAGCTATACGTATACATATATCCCCATATCCCCTCCCTGTTGCGTCTCCTTCCCACCCTCCCTATCCCACCCCTCTAGGTGGTCACAAAGCACGGAGCTGATCTCCCTGTGCTATGTGGCTGCTTCCCACTAGCTATCTATTTTACGTTTGGTAGTGTATATATGTCCATGCCACTCTCTCACTTTGTCCCAGCTTACCCTTCCCCCTCCCTGTGTCCTCAAGTCCATTCTCTATGTCTGCATCTTTATTCCTGTCCTGCCCCTAGGTTCTTCAGAGCCATTTTTTTTTTTAGATTCCATATATATGTGTTAGCATACGGTATTTGTTTTTCTCTTTCTGACTTACCTCACTCTGTATGACAGTCTCTAGGTCCATCCACCTGACTACAAATAACTCAATTTCATTTCTTTTTTATGGCTGAGTAATATTCCATTGCATGTATGTGCCACATCTTCTTTATCCATTCATCTGTCAATGGACACTTAGGTTGCTTCCATGTCCTGGCTATTGTAAATAGTGCTGCAATGAACACTGTGGTACATGACTCTTTTTGAGTTATGGTTTTCTCCGGGTATATGCCCAGTAGTGGGATTGCTGGGTTGTATGGTAGTTCTAGTTTTAGTTTTTTAAAGAACTTCCATACTGTTCTCCATAGTGGCTGTATCAATTTACATTCCCACCAACAGTGCAAGAGGGTTCCCTTTTCTCCACATCCTCTCCAGCATTTATTGTCTGTAGATTTTTTGACGATGGTCATTCTGACTGGTGTGAGGTGATACCTCACTGTAGTTTTGATTTGCATTTCTCTAGTGATTAGTGATGTTGAGCATCCTTTCATGTGTTTGTTGGCAATCTGTATATCTTCTTTGGAGAAATGTCTATTTAGGTCTTCTGCTCATTTTTCGGATTGGGTTGTTTGTTTTTTTTGATATTGAGCTACATGAACAAACATTTAACTTTTTAAGAAACTGTCAAACAGTTTTCCAAAGTGGTTGTGCCATTGTATACTGACACCAACAACATGTGAGAGTTTGCTTTTTCTATACTTCTCCAACGTTTAGTTTTAACAAACATTTTCATGTGGGTCATTCTAGTGGCTAGTGATACGTCATTGGGATTTTAATTTGCATTTCCCTGATGACTTAATGATGTTGAGGACTTTTTCATGTACTTATTTATCACTTATGTTATCATCTTTATAAAATATCTGTTCAAGTCATTTTAGAACTAGATTTTTAAATATTATTGATTCTTAGTGAACTAAGTGAACTGTGTGAGTTCCTTGTATATACTGGATACAAGTCCTGTGTCAGATTTGTGTGGTTTATTTTTCTCTCTGTCTGTGGCTTTTCTATTTTCTTAGTGGTGGCTTTGGATAAGTAAAATTTAAAAATATTGATGAAGTCTGGTTTACAAATTTTTTCTTTCTGTTTTTCTTTTTTTTTGCCTAGCCAGTGATTTAAAAAAACATAGTTGTAGATTATTTAAAATGTCCTTTAAAAAAAAAGATTTCTATTTAAAAATGAAATACAATTTGAGTGTTCTTCCGGCACTATATTCCATAGACTGAATGTATGCTCACCAAATTCATATGTTGGAATCTAATCCCCAGTGTGATTGTGTTTGGAGGGGAGGCCTTTGGGAGTAATTTGGTCATGGAGATGGAGCCCTCATAAATGGTTTAAGTGCCCTTATAAAAGAGACCCAGAGGGCTTCTTTGTCCTTTTTATTATGTGAGGACACAGCCAGAAGATGGCCGTTTAGGAACTAGGAAGCAGGCCTTCACTAGATACAGAATCAGCCTGAGCCTTGATCTTGGATTTCCAAGCCTTCAGAACTGTCAGAAATACATGTCTGTTGTCTATAAGTCACACTGTCTGTGGTATTCTGTAATAACAGCTCAAACAGACTGAGACAATGTGTATCCTACTTCAAAGTGGGCCATAAAATACTGGATGCTTCAAGCTGCAAGGAGACCTTGATACCATCTATTCCAAACTCCTCCCTAACATTAGGTTTCCTTCTTAAAGATATTGCCGATCATAATTCACCCTCTGGTTGCTTCTAGAGATTGAGGGCTACAGAAGTGAGTCCCCTTGTGGGGAAAATAAGATGTAAAAGAGTCACTTCTTGAAATTGAGATACTCTTTTTAATAGTCTCCTCAGTAGAATTTTATACAATATGAATTTCATTGGTGTGATCACTGAGAACCAAAATTACAGTCTATTGGCCAGTGCTTATCCAGCTTCAGGATTGTAGTTTGTGTTGGGATACAGGGTGGGACCAGTCCGGGTCCATGTCTGGGCCGTGACAGTGTGGTAAGTGCAGTGAGGGAACATGCGGCATGACTGCAGAATAATTGCCCTTCTTGGGTATGTCAGGAAATATTTTATAGTGAAAACGTGTTTGTGCTGAGCTCAAAAAAGAGTAGGAGTCTCTATGAGGAGCTGGAAGGAGGAAGTGTAGAGGGTGGAGAACTAGCAGTGGTGAGTATTGCCGAGGCTTTGGGTCAGAGACCCAAGTAATGGGAGATGAGCCTGAAGGGCCGGGAAGGGGTGAGAACTTTGCACTTTAAGTTGATAGTTCTCAAATTTTCGAGCAGTTGTGCTTCAGGTGGTCAGTCCTCAGTCCTTACCTATTGAGTCAGAGTCTCCAGGGTGGAGGATGGGCCTTTGAATATTATCACAGACTCTGTATGTGAGACTGAAGACCACTGGAGTTTGAAAACTACTAGTTGAAGTGAATGATGAAGCAGTGAGAAAGAGAGAAGGGCCTTGATTAAAGAGGTATTAAAAGTGAAACGGTGACTATTCTTGATCAACTCTATGTAAGGAATGAGAATGTGGGAGGATTCTGCTTAAGCAACTGTAAAAATGTCATTTATACCAGTTACCTCATAGCAACACAGAGTAGGAAATCTGTGGAGGAAATGTAAGAAGTTTAGTTACAGATACAGGGCCAGCTTACTGTCAAGAAATACCCATTTAAATCACCTAGAAATAATACTAACTTTGGGAGGATATGGGTCTGTCAATTCAAATATTGCTGATAATAATGAGATGCTTTCCTCATATAGTGCTTATTCTTTTCAAAGGACATATTCAGCTCATATATTTTTTTTTAAATTAATTAATTAACTTGGCTGTGTTGGGTCTCCATTGCTGCACGCAGGCTTTCTCTAGTTGCAGCGAGCGGGGGCTACTCTTTGTTGTGGTGCGCGGGCTTCTCATTGCAGTGGCTTCTCTTGTTGCGGAGCATGAGCTCTAGGCGTGTGGGCTTCCGAAGTTGGGGCACGTGGGCTCAGTAGTTGCGGCTTGCAGGCTCTAGAGCGCAGGCTCAGTAGTTGTGGCATGCGGGCTTAGTTGCTCCATGGCATGTGGGACCTTCCCAGACAAGGGCTCAAACCTGTGTCCCCTGCATTGGCAGGCGGATTCTTAACCACTGTGCCACCAGGGAAGTCCCTCATATTTGTTAGGTACTAAGATTTGCTGCATGCCTGCGATGTACTGTGATGACTTTTGGGCTAGATATTATTATTATCATTTTGCTGATGAAACTGAAGTTCAGAGAGGTTCATTGATTCCCCTAAGGCCGTCTCAGTCAGGAACCAGGTACAGCCAGGGTTCAAAACTCCTGACTTTACCAAGCTCAGTTCTCTTTTCACTGTTACATAGCTGCCTCTCATAACATAGATGGGCATTTTTTTATAATTTATTTATGATGAACTTGAAGTCCAGAAAAGCTGATTTGCCCAAGATTCCAAGCTGATAAGTACAGAGCAGGGATCAGAGCCGAGGTCCCTGCTTCCCAGCCACTGCTCTTTTCACTCTAACTTCCTGCTTTTCAGGTGATTGAGTTTATTTCCTTACTTGTTTAGTATAGTTGGACCTTTTCTCCCTCAAGTAGGAAGAGTTTAGAGAATTATAAATATTGAAGGGAAGAAATATTGTTTGAGAAGCAAAGCCAGCATTCAGGGCTCAGTTGCTCTGGAACAATGTGTGATGGTATAGTTTCAGCCTGTGCATGAAATTTTTTTTTTTTAAATTAGGAACCTGACCTTAATGGTGATGATGGAAATACAGAAATAACTCCAGGAGAAAAGGTACTTCGGAATACCAAAGAGCAACGGGATCAGCAGAATCGGTTGAGAGAGATAGATGAAAAGCTAAGAAAGATGAAGGAAAATGTGGTAAAACTTTTTTTATTTAAAGTAACCAGTGACTGTGTTAAAAATGTTCCAGTTTTCTTTGACTGATTTATGACTGTTTTTATGTGTTACATCAGGCAAGAAAGCTAACATGGGTATTTGTCAGTAAGGATTTGAATAAAGGCTAAAAGTAGAACTCATAGAACTTAAAGTAGTATTATAATTAATTTATATGACATAATAAACCTGTGAAAGGTGATCTGAAGTCAGAATAATCATCCATATGCCTAATATTCTGTGTCTGAAAGACATATGTTCTTTGTTTGTGTGGAAAAATTTGGTAGTTATTCTCTATAAAATCATCTTTATATGTTGGTCTTAAAGCTTAAATATTCCCATTTTTGGTTCATAATTCATAATATATTATTACTCAATATTAATACATTCTAAATCCATCTTGAGCCTATTTCATGTTTTAATTGCTTGCCATTTAAAGACGTATTATTGCTGATGAGAGAAAACTCTCAAATCAACTAAATTGTGAGCTGGTTGATATTCTGAACCTATTAGAAATGCTCTATAATATTACGATTTTCCAGCTACCCAGAGAATGTTTCTAAATTTTGGCTACATATTTAATTTTGGCGTTTACCTAAAATTAAACATGATGAGGCTGACCTTGTGATTCTACCTACATCCTCTCTCCTTGGGCTGGTCTTATCATAATTGCAGTCCCTACTTTCTGTCTCCTACTAAATCCTGTTCTCTTGCGTGATCTTCAGGCCTCATGAAGTTTTAACCAGTACTTCTGATTTGTGGCCATATCTTACCACTGTTCCTTATGACTCTTTGAAAATCTTTTCTTTCTTGTCCCTACTTGTATCACCCTCTCTCAGCATTGTCACCTCCTGTCCAGCTGCTTATAACCTGGTCACTCTCTTCTCTCATTATTCCATTTTGTATGCTGCCCCATGAGAGTTAGCATCAGGTAAGTACTTTTGATTAAATTCTGGTCTCCTCAGAGCTCTCTATGAGTGTCCATCATTCCTCACTGAGGTTCTTCACCCCTCATGGTCACGTCCAGCTGAATTGCTCTTCCCATTTGCCAGCCATGGACAACAGCACTGACTCGGACCTAAAGGGTATCTAGGTCTACCTAATGAGAGTCAGGCAACAGATCTAGAGGGAATGAATGCATTGTGCTTCTCTTTATCATTCATTTTTGTTTACTTTTCATGGGAAATTTAATGGAATTATATTTCAGGGAGACCTCTATTCTTATTTTCTCAGGGTTTTTTTTTTTTTCTCCTTGAGTGTGATGATATGGGGAAGAAGTAAAAGAAGTAGGGATGGTTAGGAAGTGCATAGGGGTTCTTTGCCCTTGGCCAGTAGTTGTGGGGTGGTTGGTGAGGCATTGAAAACTTGATGTGGTAAATACAATGTTTGTGGTTTGACTGGTTTTGAAAACTGTTGGCACTTCTCATCCCAGACCTACCAATCCCAGGTAGGCAAAGCCTGTCATTCTCCATAATTCAGTTCTCCTGATTTCTGACCATTTGTCCTATGCCTTGGACACGTATCCATTCTTTTCTACCATGTCTCTATAAATTATTTAATTTTTGACTCAAAAGCTGGGTCCTTTAGAAAATCTTACATTTTATTCCAGTGTCATATGATGGTTGGCTAGACTTAAAGAGATATGATAAATATCAAGAGTTGGTTGTTGTCTAAGTGGAAAAGAATAATATAAATACAGAAGAGCAAAAAAAAAAAAAAGGAACAATTATTGTGTATCTACTATGTGCCAAACACTGTTGCAAATAGTTTACAATTTATTGACTTACCTAATCTTTACAACCACTCTGTGAGGTAAACACTCCTGTCCTCATTTTATGGATGAGGAGATGGAGACACAGAGAGGTTGAGTAACTTCCTCAGGGTTGTAGAGCTAGTGAGAGGAAGAGATAGGGGTTAAATGATTAGCTTTTAACAGCCATGCTATACTGCCTTTCTGGTACTTACTGGCTTTTCCTTTCTGATTAATATTGTCTTTTCATTAAAGTGTGGTACATTTGTTATAACCAGTAATATTCATTGGCAAATGTTTGGAATCCCTTGTATAAATGATAATTCCACATTTTTGTGTGTCAGCACTTTCAGAAACTGGTCTCTGGTAGATACAGGCCCATGAGTAATGATCTGTATTGTCTTTATGTTTTAATTGCTTATTGTTTCATAATGGCCTATGGAATAGACTGTGTACTGTGTGTGTACTTTTGAGGGACGATCCTGTGTCTGCTTCAAACTCTTTAAAGCTCTTTGTACCTCATAGAATTCTAGGTACTTTGTGGATGAGAAATCTGGAGACCCCAGTCTTAGTTTCAGTGGTGTCAGTAGCCTGCTCTGTTACCTTGAATAAGTCACTCAGTCTCTTAGACACTTAGTTTTATAACTTTAAAATCAAGGGAGTGAGGCTAGATGACCTCTGTCCTTTTGCTTGTGGTTCTGGCGTACTTATTTTTGGTGAGAGATGGTGTTACTTATAGTATCTAAGGCTCAGTTTGTGTGCTTCCTAAATATTTAGTATTAATTGGTTTAAATTTTCTGTTGAAAGTTGCTTTTGGAAATTTAGTAACACTTTTCAGGAGAATATGACATTGTCTTTTATATATATAGAAAAGTTAGCCTGTTGCCTACAGACCAAAGACTATGTTTTCTGAATGATATAGCTTCTAGAAATGGCTAATTTTGTCTTATTCTCCCTGTTGCAATGGAACATTGTTTCCAGATCAATGATTTGGGTGAAAGAAGTAATCTGTGGCCATTGAATTGGTGATTAAAGGATCAAATCTAAGTACAACTACTCTTAGGGATAGAAGGGGGAAAGAGTGAGCTAAGGGGCAATGCAGGAGCCCTGTGGGGTGCTCCTGGAGCCACCTGGATCCCAGGATTGATTTGTGAGTAAAGGCTGGAAAAGTGACTTAATCCTTTGTTTCCGATTGTAGCTTGAGGCTGTTGATGCACATTTACATTGGTCAAGATTGGTGGAGGAAGTGGATTTGATTTAATCTGGAGGTGGTGGTGGTGGTATTGGTATCAGTGGATCCTGCTTTTAGGAGCTAGGGGAAGTAGGCACAATGAAATGCGGGTGAGGTTCAAAATATACTATGAAATTCAGTGAGCATGCAGGGGCCTGAGCATCAGCTGCATAAGTAGAGGCAGAATGAGTAATGGCTACTAGAAGCAGCATATGTGAAACAAATCTTTTGGATTCACTCAGAATGAGTCAGCACTATAATGTAGCTGCTGTGCTACACATGAAGGAAGAGGTGAGCAAAGCTGATCATACTTGGATAGTAGAAGGACAAGGATAAAGAAGGTATGAAAACCAGCTCATGTGAAGGGTTGTTGAGGAGGCTGAGTGTGTTTATTCAGCCTGGTGAAGAAAAGACATGCACGTGTGTATGTGTGAGAGTATGTGTGTGTGTATGTGTGAGAGTGTGTGTGTGTGTGTGTGTGTGTGTGTGTGTGTGTTGTGGGGAAGGAGGGGATGGATGGTTTGGTAGAAAAATCACTCATGAAAACTTCCCGAAGAGATTTGAAGGACTAACATTTGAAGTATTATTTTTATTCTTTATAGTATAGGGAAAAAAGCATGGTGATTGGGAAGCTACAAAGCAACAGATTTCTGCTAAATACTAAGGAAGAAAGTTAGAATGATCTCAGTGGGAGTGATCTTTCAAAGGGCAAGGATTTCAAATTAGGCTGGAGTGACACCTGCTAGGTAGCTGTAGGGAGGGTTTAAGTATTAAGTCCCATTCCTGGGCACATGTCTGGAAAAGATGAAAACTCTAATTTGAAAAGATACACGCACCCCAATGTTCATAGCGCACTATTCACAATAGCCAAGACATGGAAGCAGCTTAAATGTCCATCAATAGATGAATAGGTAGGGGCTTCCCTGGTGGCGCAGTGGTTAAGAATCTGCCTGCCAATGCAGGGGACACGGGTTCGAGCCCTGGTCTGGGAAGATCCCACATGCCGCGGAGCAACTAAGCCCGTGCGTCACAACTACTGAGCCTGCGCATCTGGAGCCTGCGCTCCGCAACAGGAGAGGCCGCGACAGTGAGAGGCCCGCGCACCGCGATGAAGAGTGGCCGCCGCTCGCTGCAACTAGAGAAAGCTCTCACACAGAAACGAAGACCCAACACAGCCATAAATAAATAAATAAATAAATAAATAATTTATTAAAAAAAATAGATGAATAGGTAAAGAAGATGCAGTACATATATGCAATGGAATATTACTCAGCTGTGAAAAAGAATGAAATAATGCCATTTGGAGCAATATGGATGGACCTAGAGATTATCATCCTAAATAAGTAAGTATTAGTCAGAAGTAATATTAGTTAATATTAATTTGCAATATTATTAATTAAGAAGTATTAGTCTAAGTAAGTCAGACAGAGAAAGACAAATATCATATGATATTACTTACATGTGGAATCTAAAAAATGATATGAAGGA
Organism: Mesoplodon bidens; assembly: GCF_964165515.1. Taxonomy (NCBI): domain Eukaryota; kingdom Metazoa; phylum Chordata; class Mammalia; order Artiodactyla; family Ziphiidae; genus Mesoplodon; species Mesoplodon bidens. The sequence goes on from NC_138178.1 coordinate 95,436,387, forward strand.
ACTTATTTACAAAGCAGAACTAGACTCACAGACAGAGAAAACAAACTATGGGGAAAGGGAGGGGGGAGGAAGGTATAAATTAGGAGTTTGGGATTAACGTATACACACTACTATATATAAAATAGATAAACAACGAGGACCTACTGTATAGCACAGGGAACTATATTCAGTATCTTGTAATAAGCTATAATGGAAAAGAATATGAAAAAGAATATATATATATATATATATATATATATATATATATATATATATATGAATCATTTTGTTGTACACCTGAAACTAACACAACATTGTAAATCAGCTATACTCCAAAAAAAAAAAAAAGTGGCTGGATGGTAGGTCAGTTTCTCCAGCACAGGTATGCAGCTTGTGTATGGTGAGCATGTGAAGGTGCTGTGCTTTGAGCTGTTTTTCACATGTTGGGGGAGGATTTGTGCTGAGCCATTCACCTCTCACCTAGTTGGTTCCCATGGGGTTAGGAGTATTGGCTTTGACCATGATCTGTCAGGCTAACTACTTGTGTGGAGATAATTTGAGGTAATAGAATTAGGAGAAAATGGAAGTAGCCATATTCATAGAGTAGGCAACAAACCCCACAAATACCCTCTCCATCATTTGCCATACAGTACCCTCTGGTACCTCTAATCCCATCTAGCTCTGAGAGTCACTTTCCCTTGTTTTGGTGCTCTATAGGCTTCTCTGCCCACTCAGTCTTCTAACCCCACTCTGCTTTTTATTACCTCCCTGGGTTATAGTTCCGTTATGTAAGCTTCTATACATGGGACATAGTGGTTAAGAGCCAAACTGCTTGGGTTTGAATCTCAACTCTGTAGTTACTCTCTGTGTGACCTTGGGCAGGTCTCCTGACCTCTCTGTGCTTCAGTTCCTAGATCTGAAAAATGGGGAGAGTTGTAATTAATACCTACCTCATAGGCTGATATGAGGATTAAATTAGTTAACATACATAAAGTGTTTTGAACAGGGTCTGACACGTTTTAAGTGCTATGTAAATTGCACTTAAATTGTTATTATTGTTGTTACTAACATTATTAATATGGCATTTACATAAGCTTGTTTCTATGATAAGGAAGGGGAAGGGTATAGTATAGAGGATGAAATTGAAGACAGAGGGATATGCCTTGGAGAAGAATCAAGATGCCCTTTTCCTGACTCAGGATGAAAGAAAGGAAGGATGGCCTAGAAGGTTCAGAGATGAAGAGAAGGTGAGAGAGGTCATGTCTGAATGTTCTCTATTTACTCTGTAAATTAGAGGTCAAGCCATATGATCAGAATGAGAGGTAGAGTGGGGATAGGGCCTTGAAGCAGGGTAGGAAAGGATGGGAATAGACCTTGTGAGGGTTAGAAAGAAACAGTGGTAAACAATGAAGACTGCCCAGCTGAGGCTGGAAACCCCTGCTATAAAATGGTGCCAGCCAGTAAGGTTTGGAGTCTTCTCTAACGGCCCTCAGCAGTCCACCAAAAATGGAGAAAATGGGTTGTGAATTGAGGCAGGGATGAGAAGAGGAAGGGTGATTGCAGTGGAAGATCAAAGAGGCAAGGGAATTGGTGGTACGTATGAGACCATAACTAAAATTAAAAAAAGAACAAATGTCATATGTATACCCCAGATAGCAGCTGGGACCCCTTTGCCCTTCTTTGACCTGGCTTCATAACATATATACCATAATAGAATCCCATACTGCCATCAAAAGAATGAGGTAGATCTGTGTAACTTGGAAAGATGTCTGTGATATCATATTAAGGAAAAAGTGCCTTTTGCGTAAGACAATGATCAGTATTATACCATTTTTATAAACAAAAAAAGTCATAGAAAAATCCTGGAATATATGTACCAAATGCTTAAGAGTGCTTACTTTTAGTGGGGATAGGATGGATGGGGAGGTGAAAAAGGAAATTCGCTTTTTATAACATACTCTATTTAAAGGGAAAAGTGTGTTGGGATTATGGGTGATATTTATATTATTTCTGCTACTTTTCTTTATCTTCTAACTTTCAGTAATCTACATGTATTGCATTTGTAAACAGAATTAATGTTTAAATATATGGAATGCATTGATGCATACAAAAGATCGCTACTTATTGTCTCTCAGTAAGTGGTGTTTATGCATTTAGAAAAATAGAGTGGGTCACAAGGAATAATGTTCAGCTTCACCAGACCAGTGATTAAAATTCATATTCAAGCAACGTTTAGGCACTCTGTACATTTACCAGACCAGCAAAAACAATGATAAATGTGATATAATTATATGTTAGTAGGAGAGGTGTGGACAGTGATATGTGAACATTATGGGTAGCTCTTTAAATTGGTTATCTTTCCCTCTGGAAAGCAACGGGTCAATTGTTATAGCAACAGCTCTTACGCTTTTTATATTTTATATTTATATTTTTATATTCCAAAGAATATTTTAGGAATATTTCCAAAGAAATAACACCCAAGCAAAACCAAACCAAACCAAACCAAACAAGAAACAACTTAAATGCTCTCAAATAGAATGTCAAAGCATTTATAGCATCTTAACCCATTTAATACTATGATGGGATAGTAAAAGTGACAAGTATATGAATTTTGTCAAGAAAGGACTTTTAATTGGGAATGAGTGATACAAAACATAAAAATAAAAATTCTAGATAGATTCTAAGTATCAACTATAACTGTGTAATGTATTTATATATATATACTGACAACAACCTGAAGGGAAGTAGAATATGTATTAATAGCTTAGCTTTATTTTTCTACTTTCTATTAAAATTCCTTTATTCCTAAAGAAAGGGGAGTCATAACTGAGGCAATTCTATTATTTCTTTGTTTTATTTATACACATTTTAATCCTTTAGTGTAATGATGAACTTTTTGGGTAATGTAAAGAAATAATAACTCATGTTTGGTCTAATTTTTCTGAGGTATTGAGTATTCCATTGCGATAATAAAACTAAGGGGATTTTTTAAAAAACAAAGAACATCTTTAACTTCTTGGATTACGTAAAAATGCCATTAATGAAGTTGCATAATAATTCTAGCTTTCACAAATCAAAAGAATTCAATTTTAGTTTTTTCATTTTCCAAGAAAGAATCGTCAATATGATCTATCTCATTGACTCCTTTAATGATAAAATATTCTCAAGGATGTTTTGTTAGTATTGGTGGGAAAAGCTTTCCACAGTTCCATTCATTCTAAATGCACTGACCGTACTTTTTAGGTCTTTATTGATTCTCTTCTCTCTTTTTGATTCTCTGTTTGAACTTAATTCATTTTTTTCATCATTTGAAGTCTCTACTATTTCTTTCTACATTCTTTCCCTTTTCGGTTTCCTGGAAACCACTGAGCTTGGCCTTGTTTGGTGAACTGCATTGTCATGATTGCATCAAAATGTTTAGCACTCGAAGCCTGTTGCTGAGCATTGTGGATAAGAATGTGGTTCACAAAGGGTGATAAATCCTTGTGTTCTGATTCTTATTTTGACATGCTCTTGCCATTTAACCTAGTATAAGAATCCATGGACCCCAATCAGAAGACTGGAGGGTTTCTTCTGCTCAGTGAATGGATGGAGGGTCTACCTTCAATTGCTAAACATGTCAGAATTAGAATTGGAATTATAGAATGTGAGAGCTGAAGGGGCCTTAGAGGTCACGTGAGCCAGTTCCATGGATCAGAAACCAAAGTCTTGAACAGCTAAGTGACTTTTCAAGGACTCACAATTAGTTATTGATAGACTTGGGCCAATCCCCAATGCTTTTGACACTTCAACCTGTGGATGTTTCATTAAATCCAACCTCTCTAGGTCACACCTGTATAGTTCAGCCAATTTTCAGCTAAGATTTGGGGCTACTCACAAATGTGGGCTTTATTCTAAAACTGTTAAGCTGTTACTAACAGTTAGAAATCTTTTCCAAATTCAACAGAACTCCAAACAAACCTGACATGTTTGTGGTTAAACTGGAAGACTAACTAGTATCCTTAAGTTTTCATACATTAACTAAGGCCTGAGTTGGAAAAGTAATTGTACTCTTTCTTTGGTGCCATTGTTCAGAACTGTAGGAGTTATTTAACCTTATTTTTTCATTTGTAACAGCTTTTAGGAAGCTGGATAAAATAACATTGACACCTAAAATTGGTATTTTTTTATAGAGTATACAAAGACCTCTTTATTTTTCTTCTGTAGGTGATGGCAGGTGTGTGCAATAATGATGAAAAATATCTGGTTGTGAAATTTTGAGAGTGAGATTTACACATTGATAGGTAAACAGACCTTACAAAATGTGTTCTCTTAGTCATAGGCAAAGAAACACATTTTGAAACAAGTAAGTAGAACATTAAAATTTCACATGTATGTATATATATATATGTATAATTTGATGCAGAAGTTTGACAAAACTTCTTGCAACTGAATAGTATCATTTAATGGTTGAGAAACAGCATGTAGCAGTTACAGGTACATGGCTGGTGTTCAGGAGTTATTGTGGAATGAATAAATGAGCCAGTAACCTTTTAAAAGTTATTGGTTACATGTGACATTTGAATATAGTGTAGGATAAATTGAAAACACAGCTAGCTACAGTGCTTTGGAAATAAGATGTTAAGGATAATTAGATGTTTTTTCATTGACTTATGTTGTTTCCACTATCATTTTTAATCCATTTATAAAATATGTTAGTAGATTTCAGTTTTAAATCCAATTTGGAATAAAAGGAGATATAAATATACCTTGTATTCTGCTTACACAATAAAAATGTTTTTATGAGTATTAAGGATATTTTCTTCTGGATTATGATTCTTCACATGTATTATGATAATGCAGACCTGATATTGTTATTGGGTGTAGTATTGGGCTGTTTCTGAATGATAATGTGCCATATCTTGAAAGTCATCTTCAAAATGAGAATTTTGATTTTGATGACAATTTTGTTTCATAATACTACTTGTTTTTCCTCAAAGCTTTATTGTTGAGCAGAGGCTCTAGAAATATATAATAAAGCTAGTTAGATTTTAGCATAACTCAAATCTTGCTCTTTGAATTGATTTTCAGAGTTCATTGGTTGAGGCCATGTGCCATGGATGTGATTACCTGGAACAAGTGCATGGACATGCTTCAAGAAATAAGCAAATAATAGCACACTGAAGAATATAATTATATAAAGTAAAAGAAGTATTATAAAAAATTATAATGCATATACATAAAACACATTTAACCATTATAGCATTTATCAACATAAAATTAGAATGCATAGATAAAAATTATGACAATTTTAGAGGTTGAAATCAAGCCTATTATTTGGATGTTAACATGGGGTAGGAATACTGTTTAATTTCTTTTTCAACACCTAAGGTCATTGTTAGCATCATTCTTTTAGTATATTAAATTTTTTTTTTTTTTTTTTTTTTTTTGCAGTACATGGGCCTCTCACTGTTGTGGCCTCTTCTGTTGTGGAGCACAGGCTCCGGACATGCAGGCTCAGCGGCCATGGCTCACGGGCCTAGCTGCTCCGCGGCATGTGGGGTCTTCCTGGACCGGGGCACAAACCTGTGTCCCCTGCATCGGCAGGCGGACTCTCAACCACTCTGCCACCAGGGAAGCCCCCTGTATATTAAATTCTTGAATGATTCTTTCCCAATGGAAATGTTAGTTATTAATATTCATATGTAGTCTTTAATCCTTTTATTACCTCTTCAACCAGCTACAGCCAGCTTTTTTTAACTAGACCTTCAGACCCTAGATCTGCTTCTGGTTACCATCTCAGGCTCCCTCTGGCCAAAGCACGGATTATCTAAAGCAGTGATATCAGCGTAGATGGTCAGAGAACTGTTTGTTACCGGTGGCATAAGGAAATGCGACCAAAACATAAATCCATACACTCTTTACTTCATCAAGAAAAGCTTGCTTAATGTTGTGGCTGATTTAAATTCTGGCATGGCTCTTTATCTCATAGTAGACCAGTAACAATCAGTTTGAGGCCTGGCATTGCCAGCAGGCCACTCTTGGAGGAGCACTGAGTGCAGGTCCATTCCTCACCTCTGCTGGTGAGGCCAGAGTGACTCATGTCAGGTTGGGGACCAGACCACATTCATTGTGTGAAACTGGGGCCAGAGTGGGACCAGTTGGGCCATGTGGAACATGGCCATGGAAGGAAGTTGAAAAAGCTGAAACAAAATGAAAAATACTACCTGGAATTGTGAATCATATAAAGTTTCATACTTAGAAATAAGAGAAAACAGTGGCCTTTCAGCCAGCCCTTGTGCCAGGTCTCTAAGTAAATGGGTTCTACTTCTAGCTATAGGGCCAACTAGAGTTTAGAGAAACTTCTCTTAGTAAGGAAAACCTAAATATGTTGGATAAAATGTGTTTTTTGGAAAGTAATTTTTAAAGCGTGGCTGAGCTGGCAGAAACATAAGGGAATCTCTTGGAGGACAGAGATGAAAAGGCAAAGGCAGTATGAATCAGGAGGGGTAAGTAGCCACTGGAGCCAGCTTTTGTCCCTGAGGTATCTAATGATCTCCAATGGCCCCAAGCCTGGGTTTTAACAGGCTGTGTGTGGGGGGCTCAGGCGATAGAGCCTGAGGCTGAGGAGTTGGCAACCATATGATTAAAACCTCAGTGGATGAGGAAAAACCTGCTCTGGAGAGGGAGTGGTAGAAACCTTGTGCTCTCATGTATGTATGTATGTATGTATGTATATGTGTGTATGTGTGTATGTATGTTCCTATGTATGCACTTATGTAAGTATGTGTATATCTATCTATGTATCTATCTGCTTTGATTGTGGGTGAAATGGGAAAAAAAAGTCTCCCATGAGAATTTCTAACTACAAGTCTGCATGAAGGTAGGTTTTGGGTTTGAATTCACACTCCTTGCAGAGCCTGAGAAACCCCAGGTTGAATGTTTAGTTGAACGTGGTCTTAGAGAACTTAGAGTACTCCTGACTCCTGATAGAAGGAAAGGGAAATCTCTTCTAGAAGAAGACAATTTAAATCCTTATAGAATTCCCACAAATAAAGTTTAAGGACCATGAATTCACAGTAAAGATCCCCTTTCCCCCTCAAAACAACCATAAGAAAATAAGCCACCATAAGCAAGAGTTAATAGAAAAAACACACTGCAGAATCAGTCCCACATAGACTGCAGTTTGGAACAGTATATTTCAGAGTGTAAAATAAGTCTGCCTAATATATTTAAAGAAATCAAAGGGGCTTTTGAGATTTGAAATGGAACCAATTCGAACTCATAGAAATGAAAATATAAAGTGGAAATTCTTGGAATTAGACCTTCCTTGATCTCTGCACAGGATCCTGGAACTTACACTTATTTTCCCCACATCTTTCTGTAACTTTTCTAAATCTTTGCATCATCCCTCTAGTGAGAACACCAGTATTTTCATATCAGCCAGAGAAAAGTTATGTAGTTTTTCTAGAATAGCACATCAGTGTCTGAACTCCAGGGCAGAAGAAGGAAAAAGGTATATTATAATCACACACAACCTACATTTGTAAGAATACACCACTGTTACTTTTTTTCCCTAGTAAAATGGATTTTTTCCAATTGCTTATCTGCCTTTCTTACTGCCTCTCTTAGCTTTAGCTTTTACAGTGTTAGCTCTTTATACTTGAACTTTTTACATTGAACAGTTTTAATTGGGACATGTACCAGATTTAATAAAGAAATGAACTCCCTGATTCATTAAAACATTTAAAAATGACTTTATTTTTCAGGACAGTTTTAGGTTTACAGAAAATTGTGCAGAAAGTGTACTCATATACCCACTCGCAGTTTTCCCTTTTACTATCATCTGGCTTTCGTGTGGTACATTTACTACAACTGATGAACAAATATCGATGCATTATTAATGTTCATAATTTACATTAGGGTTCATGCTTTGTGTTGTATAGTCTATAGATTTTTTTTAATAAACTTATTTATTTTTGGCTGCATTGGGTCTTTGTTGCTGTGCATGGGCTTTCTCTAGTTGCGGAGAGCCAGGGCTACTCTTTGTTGTGGTGCGTGGGCTTTTCATTTCAGTGGCTTCTCGTTGCGGAGCACAGGCTCTAGGTTTGCAGGCTTCAGTAGTTGTGGCACATGGGCTCAGTAGTTGTGGCTCGTGGGCTCTAGAGCACAGGCTCAGTAGTTGTGGCGCACGGGCTTTGTTGCTCCGTGGCATGTAGGATCTTCCGGACCAGGGATTGAACCCGTGTCCCCTGCATTGGCAGGCAGATTCTTAACCACTGTGCCCCCAGGGAAGTCCCTAGATTTTTTAAAAAGATTTTTTGATGTGGACCATTTTTAATGTCTTTATTGAATTTGTTACAATATCGCTTTTGTTTTATGTTTTGGTTTTTTGTTCCTGAGGCATGTGGGATCTTATCTCCCTGACCAGGGATTGAACCTTCACCCCCTGCACCGGAAGGCGAAGTCTTAACCACTGGACCGCCAGGGAAGTCTCCAGTCTATAGATTTTAATAAACGCATAAAGTCATATTTCTACCATTACAATATCATGCAGAATAATTTCACTCCCTAAAAATCCTGTTCTTCTGATTCATTCCTCCTCCTATTCCTCTGAACCCCTCGCAACCACTGATCTTTCTTCTATGGTTTTGCCTTTTCCAGAATGTCATGTACTTGGAATCATGTGGTACATAGACTTTAAAACATAATAGATAATTTTTTGAGCAGTTTTAGGTTTACAGAAAAAAAGTGAGCAAAAAGCAGAGTTCCCATGTATCTTTTCACCACTATTGGGGCCCCGAAATTTCCCCTATTATTAATGTCTTACATTAGTGTGGTGTGTTTCTTACAATTGATAAGACAATCTTGATACATTATTTTTTTTAATAAGTTTATTTTATTTATTTATTTTTGGCTGCATTGGGTCTTTGTTGCTGTGCGTGGGCTTTCTCTAGTTGTGGCGAGCGGGGGCTACTCTTCGTTGCGGGGTGCGGGCTTCTCATTTCGGTGGCTTCTCTTGTTGTGGTGCAGGGGCTCTAGGTGCCTGGGCTTCAGTAGTTGTGGCGCGTGGGCTCAGTAGTTGTGGCTCGTGGGATCTAGAACGCAGACTCAGTAGTTGTGGCGCACGGACTTAGTTGCTCCATGGCATGTGGGGTCCTCCCGGACCAGGGCTCGAACCCGTGTCCCCTGCATTGGCAGGCGGATTCTCAACCACTGTGCCACCAGGGAAGCCCCCTGATACATTATGATTAACTAAAGTCAATAGTTGTGTTGTACAGTCTGTGAGTTTTAACAAGTGTGTTACATGTACCCATGATTACAGTATCATACAGAATAATAGCTTCATTGTCCTAAAAATCCCATGTGTACCACCAGTTCATCCCTCCCTCTCCCCCCATGAATCCCTGGCCACCACTGATCTTTTTACTGTCTTCATAGTTTTCCAAAATGTCGTATATTTACTGTCATATAGTTTTCGGAATGTCATATAGTTGGAATAATACAGTGTATAGAATTTTCAGATTGATCTCTTTCACTTAGCAATATGTATTTAAAATTTATTCATGTCTTTTTTGTGGATGGACCTAGAGACTGTTATATAGAGTGAAGTAAGTCAGAAAGAGAAACACAAATATTGTATATTAATGCATATATGTGGAATCTGGAAAAATGGTATAGATGAACCGGTTTGCAAGGCAGAAATAGAGGCACAGATGTAGAGAACAAACGTACGGACACCAAAGGGGGAAAGCGGGGGTGGGGGGCTGGTGTAATGAATTGGGAGATTGGGATTGACATGTATACACGGCTGTGTATAAAATAGATAACTAGTAAGGACCTGCTGTATAAAATAAATAAATAAAATTCAAAAAAAAGAGAAAAATAAAATTTATTCATGTCTTTTTGTGGCTTAATAGCTCATTTCTTTTTATCGATGAAAAATATTCCATTCTGTGGATCTACCACATTCATCTACCAAAGCACATTTTGGTTGCTTCCAAGTTTTGGCAATTATGAATAAAGCTACTACAAACATTTGGATGCAGGTTTTTGTGTGGCCATAAAATTTCAGGTTATTTAGGTAAATACCAGGAGAGCGATTGTTGAATCTTATGGCAGCCTATGTTTAAATTTGTAAGAAATTGTCAAACTGTCTTCCAAAGCGGCTATACCATTGCATTTCTACCACCGAGGAATGAGAGTTCTTATTGGTCCACATCCTTGTCAGCATTTGGTGGAGTATAGATTCAAGCTTTCGATCTAGCGGGAGAGGATAGGACTGGTAAACAAATATGATAATATAAAGCAGAAGAAACAACGGACATGAGAGAAGTACAAAGAAAGTGCTATAATTTGTTCAAAATAGAGAAGGATTATAGCAGAGGGATCTGGGAAGGCTATGTGGAAAATGTGAAATCTGAGTTGAATCTTGGGAAATGTGTAGGGCTTTCCTTTGTGTAGATGGGAGTGGGTATTATAGAAAGAAGATACTTTGTAGAAAAGGGCTAGATACGGGAAAGCTTGGGCCATTTTAGGGAATAGTAGGCAAGATCAGTGGCTTCTATGGATTAATACAAAGGTTTGAGTTCATGCTAATGACACAGAGATACATGACGTTTTGGAAACTTGAACTTTTCTGAAGCAAGAATGTGAACCAGGCTTTCTGTAGTGCTCTTGTTTGGGAGAGGGTCACTTAGTGAGTGTGCACCCCAGCTGCCAGCCCAGCATCTACTGCCAACCCAGCTCTCCTAGTCTCAACTTGACATCACATGGACCTTAACACTTGTGGGTATTAAAAGCTATGTTTCTATGTTTTTTTTATTATTATTAAAAAAGCTCTTCTGGTGGTGGTGATTGAGATTTGCAAAGAGGGAAAAGACATTGGTTCTTAGTAACAATGACAGTTGCTTCAGATAAATGTAGAAGTGGAATGCTGAATTAGTTATGCGATCAGATTGGTGACAGGAGTTTGGAATTTTGCAAATGACGTGGGACAAAGCCTTTCTATGATCAAGGGTCTGCTTATATCCAGTTTGACTGGAAGAGAACAGAGGAAAATAAAATTGTAAAAGTAGAATAGGGTCATATTTAATGGCAGGATATGGCAGGCTGATAAAGTTGTATGAGCAGCTGTTTGATATGATCTGAACTGAACTTAGAGAAAAGTTTTTATTGGTGTGTTAATTAAACTTATCCTATCAACAAAGGCGATGCTGAAAGTTACTATAAGGACTGTTCAAATAAGTAGAAGTTCAGTAAAATGAAATGATTCACATAATAGATGTTTTATTCTCAAGGCTTCTGTTCTCCCAGTTTTGTACCTTGCATGAAGATTGTAGGTTGTGTTGGATTTTTCTGTAATCTCCATCTCTCTAGGTAGTTTTTCTGTCTCTCTAGAAGAACTGCAATCATATTTGTTATAAAATGATTATAACATGTCTTTGGTAGACATTACCGATTGCCTACCCCATTTACCCTTCTTCCTTACTGATAAAACTCTGGGACAGCCATATGCCTAGTTTACAATACTCACAGTCTCAGATTCCCTTATATCTAGGGGTGGCCCTGTGCACCAGTTCTGGCCAATGGGGTAGAAGCAGGCATGTTCTGATAAAAAGAGAAAGACTCAGCTAACATTTGCCCTTTGCCCTTCATCCTTTCTCTTCTTCTTGGTTGGAGCATAGAAATATTTCTTGAACCTTCAGGAGGCATCTTGAGAACACGAGGGCAGAGCAGAAAGATAAAGGAGGATGGGGCAGTGATGCCATCATGAAGCCACTGCATCACCCCTTATCTGCTGACCTCTGACCTATCTCTCTCTTTTTTAAAATTAATTAATTTATTTTTGGCTGCGTTTTGTCTTCGTTGCTGTGCGCGGGCTTTCTCTAGTTAAGGCGAGCGGGGGCTACTCTTTGTTGCGGTGCACGGGCTTCTCATTGCAGTGACTTCTCTTGTTACGGAGTTTGGGCTCTAGGAGCGCAGGCTTCAGTAGTTGTGACTCACGGGCTCTAGAGCACAGGCTCAGTAGTTGTGGTGCACAGGCTTAATTGCTCCACAGCACGTGGGATCTTCCTGGACCAGGGCTCTATCCTGTGTTCCCTGCACTGGCAGGCGGATTCTTAACCACTGTGCCACCAGGGAAGCCCTGACCTATCTCTTAAGTTAGAAAAACCAACCTTGGCTATGTCAGGCAGGTCTTGTCGTTTTTTTGTTTGTTTTTTTGTTTTTTTTAGTGAAAGTAATACTCATTGATACGGTAGCCTACTTCCAGTCAGATATAAAATGTTTAACATTTCATGCTAGTGCATCAGTGGGATTAAGGGAATTAATGAGTCTTGCAGGGGAATTTCTGTGGCACTTCAGTGTGTCTGCCTTGTGGGATGTGAGTTTCAACCCCAAACTGAAAGTTACACCTTCCCCCAGTGGAAGCAGGTTATAACCTCTTCCTGTTGCTAAAGTGAATACAGATGGCACAGAGGGCAAACATCAAGGGAAAGAACTCTGATCACGAGGAGCACAGAGTGCTCAAAGTAGTGCAGGAACTTCCAGTAGACACAGAAGTCACTTTGCGGGTAAGCGAGTGATTAGCGACAGGCATTTCGCAGGCTGTAATGGAGGGAGCAAGCCTCCTGCAAAATGCCACTGGTGATGGCCCAGAGAGTATTTGCAGAGTAAATAGAAATGGTAATAAGAATCCTGGCACGATGGACTAACATTCTAGATCAGCACCATCCAAAGAAATACAGTACAGCCAACATATATATCAGTAACTTCAAGTCTTGCAATAGTCACTTTAAAAAGGTAAAAACAAACAGGTGAAGTTTTATTTAACCCAACACATTGCCTATTATTGTTTTAATGTGTAATCAATATAAAATTATTAATGAACTAATATATATATGTATCACATCTTGGTCTGGACTAGTCACATTTTTAGGTGCTCAGTATCCACATGTGGCTAGTGACTACTGTATTGGACAGGGCAGTTTTAGAGAAGAACAAAGTGATTTATATGCTATACAGATACATTGGTTTATTCTAAAAACAAAAAAAGTAAAAATTTTCACCAAAATTCTAATTGTCTAGGGTTGTAGAAGAAATATGCATAAGTTAACTTCTAGGAGAATCTAACAATGGTGAGGAAAAAGTCCTATGGAAAATGTCCAGCCATCTTTTTAAAGAGTCACTTTTTAAAGTGAGCCTGACCTGGGTTGTTAGCTATGATCTGAAAAAAGAAAGATGGCCAAGAAATCAAAATTAAAAGATTTATTGAAACCACATGTATAATCTTGGAAACAGAAAAAATACTCTCAATTTCACCTCTTGAGTATATTAACAAGTAAGAAACTATTTGTGTCTTTTGGGGATTATTCACAATGTCTAGCTAAAATGTTGGGAATTTATTTAACTCGTTCTACCATTCTGCTGTTACAGCCTTTTCCTTCCTTAAATTGGGAGGGATGAGAGAAGACAAATTTCAGGAACACAGAAAAGGCTTTGTTACTTCATTGTTATAGTCATTGAGATTCATATCAACTCAGTTTGTATTTGATTCCTGAAGTTAGAATATCTCAACCATTTTTATTTGGGCATAATATTTGCTAATGTAATTGTTGTTTGTCTCAGTTCATTTAATGAATCAAATATTCCGAAGGGTATTTAACTCTACTTTCTTTTTGGTCAACCAGCATCAGATACTGTTTACCAGTAGCAAAGAGTCTGATGTCTCAGCAGGTCCCACCTCCACCAAAGTGCCTCTTGCTGGTAGTACTAGAGAACATTTAAAAAGGTTTCTGCAGACATGCACGAAGTATTTTAGTTTGTTTTGTTTTGGTATGACTAGAGACACACTTTGTGAAGACAAAGGATTCTATTGTGCCCAACTAGAAATAATAGATGACTGCTTCTATTTTATTTTTATTTTTTTAATTGACGTATAGTTGATTTACCATGTTGTGTTAGTTTCTGCTGTACAGCAGTGATTCAGTTATATACATATATATATTCTTTTTAAATATTCTTTTCCATTATGGTTTATCACAAGATATTGAATATAGTTCCTTGTGCTATACCGTAGGACCTTGTTGTTTATCCATTCTATATATAACAGTTGACATCTGCTAATCCCAAATTCCCAATCCACCCCTCCCCCAGCCCCTTCCTCCCTTGGCAACCGTAAGGCTGTTCTCTGTGTCTGTGAGAGATGACTGCTTCTAAAGATGAAGAAGGAGACTTTGTTGAAAGATTTTTTATTATAAAGTAATTATGTAAACCTGGTTAGCAAAAATGACTTTTTAGAGAATTCAGGCAACCCAGAAGAGTATAAAGAAGAAAGGAAAAATCACCCATAATGTCACTTCTTGGAAAGGTGACCTATAATACAGCCATAGTTAACCTGTGGCCATTATCCTTCTGGACATTTTTCCTATTCAAATGCTCCTCTCTACCACCACACACATCCCCTCCCCCCTTGTCTCCTTCCTTTCCTTCTGGTTTTCTTTGTCTTTTTACAAAACTGAGACCATATTCTACAGATATTTCATAGTCTGCTCTTTCCTTTAACATTCATTATGGGCACATTCCTATGTTAATAAAGTATATACCCACCTCATCATCTTAAATAGTATGCTACTATGATGAGTATATGAGTGTGTCTATTGAGCCAGTCCTGTAATTGTTCATGTCTAGTTATGGTCAGTATTTTTGTTGTTGTAAACCATGATGAAGTGAGCATCCTTGTCTATGCATTTGTTGAATTATTTTCTTAGGATAATGTCCTAAGTGGAATTGCCGAGTCAGAGTATATGTAGAAAGAGTTTGGCTCTCTGTTGCCAAATTACCCTCCAAAGATGTTTAATTTATACATGCACTAACAGTGTTCTAGAGTGCTAGATCTATGCCTATAGTGTTACCATTAAAAAAATTTGCTGCCAGTCTGTTAGTTTAAAATGGTGTCATTGCTTTAGTTTGCATTTTTTGGTTACTAGTGAATTTGGACATGTTTTCAAATGTTTACTGGCAGTTTGTATTTCTTCTTTGGTGAATTTTCTATTTATATATTTGTTCATTTTTAAGAATTAAGGTATTTTTCTTTTTAATGTGTAGCTATCTTTATATATTTAGAACACATACTCTTTGTTACATGTTATAGACCTATTTCCAAAATGTTAAATTATACTTACTGTTTTCCAGTTTTTAAAAAAGTTTGCAAGGTGCTGTTTTTCTACCTTATTATCATGTGGAGTCATTTGTGAGAAGTATATGTGGGTTGTTGCAACTTGCTTTGTGTTTCTTGAAATGACACATCAAAAGTATTTATATCCTTTCATGTTGAAGCCCTGCATCTTTTCTAGAGTATGTTTTGAGTACGTTGTGTCAAGGAAATCACCATCTAATTATGTTCCTGCTAAAGCGTCTGTTATTGACTTTGAAGTTTGCTGCTAATCTCTTCTTAGCTACATTTCTTTGGATCTAAGTTTTAGATAAGCAGTGGCAAGTGAAAACATAGAAGAATGTAATTTCTTTTCTTGAGGGAGTGTACTTTTAATATTTTAATTTAATGTTAAAAATGGAATTAGCCAACACCATTTTTATTTTTATTTATTCTATCTCTACATTATATGAAAACACACATAATCAACATCAATGGTCTGAGATTATCCTTCAGAATATTTTCTGAGCTGGTTATTCAAGCAATGTTCAGCAGTTAGTAAAGTCTTTAACAACGTATTAAGATTTGACAGACCTGTTAACCGATGCTGTATCACGTACTTGAATGTTGAATGGTCTCATGCAAAAAAGAAATGGTAACTAGGTGATGGGATGGAGGTAGTAGCTAATGCTATGGTTGGAACCATTTTGCAACATATATCAATCAACACGTTTGTGTACCTTAAACATATACAATGTTATATGTCAATTATATCTCAGTAAAGTTGGGGAGCCAAAAACTTTTGAAATACTTAGTAAAAAATAGGGCTTTTCATAGTTTGGAAAGTCTACCCCCTAATTGCTGTTTTTAGCTACTGTTACACTTTTGGGTATGAAAGTAACATGGTAATATTAAATTTGACTATGAAAGCTACTAATATATTAATATATTAAATTCATGTCTCTAAGAATTTTAAATAGGGGACACAAGGCAAATAAATACATAAATAGTGGGAGAAGATAAACAATAATTTCAAGATTTTGAAGAATACAGTATAGAAGCTACTTTGATTTGATACTTTGGCAAATAGGAAAGAAAGCTTTATAGGTAGGGCTTGAGTTACTCAGAGAGAAGGAGGGGAATGGGACAAGTGGAGGAGGAACAATTGGATGCCACAAGGATACGGATGAGGATTGGCAGCCATGGAGGGCAGGCTCCAGGAATGGATCCTGATGTAGGGGTCAAGGACTAACCTTAGGTAGTCAGCTAGAACCTTATCAAAGTAGTGGGCTTGCATGACAAGATTGCATGCAATCTTTTTTCTTAGATTGCAGGCAATCTAAGAAAATGGGTAAAATGCTGAGATATACAAACATGAGAGGAGACAACATATGTGAAAGCAAGACAGAGAGCTCTAAAACCCTATGGTTCTATGAGTCTGTATGCTGGGAAAATGTAACCCTCACTGACAGTGAATCTCTACTACAAATTTAAGGGAGAAGAATTGGGCTAAGAAAGAGAGATTGTGTAATTCGTTATGATTTTTCTATGGTACCTAACTCACATTACGTATATTTTTAATTATTTGATTAGTTGACTAAAAATACCTTTGAAAACTGGGTCATAGTGTAATTCAAACTTTGTACATAATGTATTAAGACATAAACTTATGTAGTTTTTGAGAATTTTGTGTATATAATTTGGATCTTTTAAAAGTTGGCTTTGTTTTATAATGCTTGCTGGGTTTTAGCCATCCATTTTTAACCATATATCCCATTTAGACAAATTTCATAATTCTTAAAACTTTGATATTCTGACTTCTATATTCTTGACACTGGGTTAGTGAAGTCATGATGATAACTCAGAGTAAATAGGATGAGATCACAAGGCCTCAGTGGTCAAGATGGCTACATATTAAAATCTTTGAATCAGAGTGAAAAACAAAAAGACCACTCAGTGTCATTTTCAGAGCATCATTATTCCCCTTGCTTTTGTAGTGCATTGTAGTTTGGAAAGTATTACTTTCCAAGGGACAAATAATACTTGTCCCTGCTGTTTGACTTGATCTTCATGACAGCCTTGGAGGTAGGTATAGTCATTACTACCTCTACTGTTACAGGTGAGGACACCAAGACATGGGGCTTAGGTGACTTGCTTGTAACCCATATCTCCTGACTTCCGAGAAAGTTCTTTAAACATATAGAGCCTCTGTCATTATTATTTGATCATAGCTCCCTAATTGGATGGTATCGGAAGGCAGTACTTTTGATTTTCGTCTTCTTTGTATGTGTCATACCATTTCAGGCTTAGTGGAATAGGTATTCAAATATTTGAATGAATTCTTTTTCCCAAGAAAGGTAATAATACAGCCCTACCTTAAATAGATTGTTAAAACCTGCCTTACTCTGGCAGATGTTTTGAAAAAAATTAGATATAGGGGTAGATCAACAGCCACACACTTAGCTTGATTCCTTTGTAGAGATTTATTGCAGCGGTTAAGCGTGCAGAATCAAGTGGGCAGACAAATCTTTTAATTAGCCCTTGATCATGGAGCTTACCTCATTCATTTCCTGGATCTGCCAGGGCACAAAGAGAGGTTGTTTCAAATAATTTTCATACTGTTTTTGTGGCTCATATACTTGACTGTTCAGGAGCTACTAGACCATAAAATCCAGCCAGTGAGAGCATTGGAAGTCCCAGAGCTCAAAGGTTTATTAAGTGGTGTGAAGCTCTATTGTTTTGTGCATGTGTTAAATAATTGCTGTCAGTGCAAGACTGTTAAAAATTCCCAGCTAGTAATAACACGAATAGTACTTTATGGCTTCAAAAGGAGATAAAAGAAATTTCTTATTCAGCATTTTGGCGGCATCACAGCAGATGTCAGTTTTGTTATTGTGAGGACTTTACTTTTGGCAGATGCTCTCCCTTCTGGCAGCAGAGCTCTAATTACCATATAAATTAAGCTGGGAAATGAGCGGAGGGCACAAAGCCCGGCCCCTTCTGCTTATACCCACTTTGCGAGGGCTGCAGTGCCAAGCAGGCAGAATGGGGGCCCATGCGATGGAGAGGGCTCCACCTCCCCTTTCTTTCCATTCAGATTGATTAGAGGAACATAAAGCTGCTTAGCTGCTGTGCAAACACAAGGATCATTCTTTCTTTTTTTCTCTCTTTTTTTTTCTTTTTAACCCAATGTCGTCTCTCCAACAGTATTCCATGAATTAGCCTAATCCATCCTGCTTTAATTCAGAGGCACTAATTATATTTCAGCATACATTCTTACACACTAAATTATAAGTATCCTTACTTTAATCAGTTGTAACTAGTCCTTAAATTGAGGGTTTAATACTTTCCTTTTATGGGATAACAGGCTTTGCTGTGTTATGTGATGGGGTTAGACCCTTTAGGACTTGAAGATGTGGATGATGCATTATTATTATTATTATTTTTTTTTTCCTAAACAGCTCGGTATTTTCTTCTAGCCAGAGTGTAATTCAAAACTTTATAATGTCCTTTTAAAATGTGTAAAATGGTGTTTGATGCTTAGGTAGATTTGGGATGTGAACAAATAACCACAATTTGTAGGGACATAATTATAATACAGATGAATAATGGTTTATAGCTGCAAAGCATTTCCCATGTAAATTATCTTGTTTGTTGTTTAAATTACCCTCAACATGGGTGATTTAGGGATTCATATGAGGTGAGTGCTGCAGGCCACACAGTTAGTTGGTAGCATAGAATGAAAGACTCATCGGGCTTTGGGGAGTTCTTTCCTCCCACTGTATGCTGCTTATTGACTGGAGGTTCCCCCCACTGTTAAGCTTACATACTTACAAAGTTCCTGATGAAATGATCCTTCCTATCAGCGTTCTTTATTTGTATTTTTATCAGGCTTGGTAGAAAATCATCACAATTTGTACCACTTAAAGAGAACCACCTTTGAACATTCTGCAAAATTTTACGTTTTACTCACACCATAAAGTAAGAAACCATAGTTTTTATTCTTCGGCTATTCTGGTTTCTTAAAGCAATTATGCTTTAAAAAATATGTATCATAGGGTTTTAAGCATCATTAGAAAATTATAAAGAAGATAGTCTGATGACTATCCCCTTGAGAACCGGCTATTCAGAGTGGTTAAGAGAACTACAGAGACTTTCTGTCTTCACAATAGGGCTGGGTAAGAACCACATCAGTTGAGAGATATATCAACTTCCTGTCCAGTATCCCCCCTCCCGCCATGAAAAAACTGTTCACCGGTTGATCCTTTCTGCTATCTTACCTCATTGGGATTTCTCCTCTTTAACAGATGAGACTGGGTGGAAATGACCTTGACTTGTCAAGGTCAGAGACTCATCGTGGAACTAAACTTCTTGAAGGAGAGTGTTCAGCCATGGCAATGTCAGGCAGAGCTACTTGGTCACTGGGCACTGCTCAGAGATCACTGGCTAAGGGACAGGAAGGGGCTGAAATCCACTGGGCTCCATTTACTAAGTCCTGCTCATTGGCACCTGCTGAATTCACCTGGAGGAAGGGGAGACTTTCTCTCTCTCTTTTTCTTCCAGTTTTATTGAGATATAATTGACATACAGCACTGTATATGTTTAAGGTGTGCAGCATAGTGATTTGGTTTGCATACATTGTGAAATGATTACCACAAGAAGTTTAGTGAACATCCATCATCTCATATAGACACAAAATAAAAAGAAAAAATATTGTTTCCTTGTGATGAGAACTCTTAGGATTTACTCACTTAAAAACCTTCATATATAATATGCAGCAATGTTAATTGTATTTGTCATGTTGTTACATCCCTAGTACTTCTTTATCTTATAACTGGAAGTTTGTACCTTTTGACTGCCTTCATCCAGTCCCCCCTCTCCCCCCAGTCCACCGCTGGTAACTACAAATCTGATCTCTTTTTCTGTGAGTTTGTTTGTTTTTGAAGTATAATTGATCTACAACACTGTGTTAGTTCCTGGTGCACAAGATAGTGTTTCAATATTTCCATACATCACACAATGATCACCATGATAAGGGAGAGACTTTCTCTTTACGTGAAAGGCTCTAGTCACTGGCCAAGCACCTCAGTGAGGTTGCTTCTTCCTGGAGGGGCACCTTTTCCAATTTGTCCAAAGGCATCCTGTGTAGGTGCTGCTTGTTGATGAGACTCAGGGCAGGGGCAGTTGAACACCGTCTACCTAGTCACCAAGGCTAGACACTTCACATCTTCTACTCTCTCTTTTCTTTTTTAACTTGGGTGAATTGTTCAGGCACATTGCTCTTTAGGTGGACATAGAAAGTCTCCCTTTCCTAAACACTTGACTGGACGCTATTAATTATGCAAAGATAAGGCAAATAAGTAACCACTATCCTGGGAGAAGAGTGACAGGAAATTTGTGGCCGGACAACATCGCCACTGTTAGTATCCCTTCGTGTGCGCTGCAGATGGCCGGCACAGGGACCAGCGAGTGTCCGGGAGGGAAGGGAACCAGACTCTAACCCCTTTCTCTTTCGATTCACTTTTACCAAAACCTCTCTGATGGATTGATGTTGCCCCAGGTGAGGTCCCTCGGAAGGAAAGAATTCCGGGGGTTCCAAAGGGAAACTCAGCACGGAGGAAGGAGGAGGTTGACTTGGTGACCCAGGCTTAACGTTGGGGCTTTTGGAAGCTCGTGGGGGAGGTTCTGATGGCTGAGCTTGGGTCCGTGGCACAGCACCGGTGCTTGGGCAGAGTATGTGAGTGAAGGTAAAACAGCAACGCCCTGGGGTCCCTTGTGTGAGGCACTGCTGTACCCTGTGCAGGGATCTACATCAGGGTTCATGGCAGCAGTGAACAAAAATGGAACATTTGTGGCTTTACCAGGAGCCATGGCAGCTAGAAATCTGGACCCATCTTAAACTGATTAGACTTTCCAGTTTCTTTCAGGCTGTCGTTTGGAAGCAGGACAGGCCACAAACGTTCTGAACAATTTGGGGTTAGGGATTGGGGAGTAGCTTCTAGAGGGAGATAGTGAAGTTGCTGCTAATACTGTGGCTGATGGGATATCAGAAACAATGAATGGAAAAGTAAGAGATGGGACTGTATTCTTTACCCACAGTTGTGAAGGGAGCCATATCAGGAGATTCTTCCTCCTCGTTTTCTTTCCAGTCCTTCTTCTCTGCTTCACCACATTAAATGGCCAGTCTCTCCAGGCCATTTCCACACTGCTACAAGAATGATCTTTCTAGGGCTTCCCTGGTGGCGCAGTGGTTCGTGCCCCGGTCCGGGAAGATCCCACATGCTGCGGAGCGGCTGGGCCCGTGTGAGCCATGGCCGCTGAGCCTGTGCATCCGGAGCCTGTGCTCCACAACGGGAGAGGCCACAACAGTGATAGCCCCGTGTACTGCAAAAAAAAAGAAAAAAAGATCTTTCTAGAGTGCAAATATGGTATGTTACATTCCTGCTTAACATCTTTTTTTTTTTTTAATTTATTGATTTATTTGGCTGCACCAGGTCTTAGTTTTGGCACATGGGATCTAGTTCCCCTACCAGGGATTGAACCCGGGCCCCCTGCATTGGGAGCTTGGAGTCTTAACCACTGGACCACCAGGGAAGTCCCCTGCTTAACATCTTATAGTGGCCCTGTTACCTTTAGGATAAAATCCAGATTCTTTCGCTGGATGTGTATGGACTTTCACTCCCTGCTCAGAGCCTCTCTTCCGGCCCATCTCTTGCAGTAGCTCCCTGTCTTTCCAGTGTACCCACTGCTATGAACTCCTAGCCATTTTCCAAACATACAAAGCTTTTTCATGTGAGTGCTTAGCACAGTTTATTCTTCCCGCTGCTTTTCACTTTCTCATCCTTAAAGGCTTATTGAAATGTCACATGCTTTGTCAAGCTTTTCTCTCCACATGTCTGTTTTTCCCGTGAGGCTGTGGACAGGGACTATGTCTTACTTATTCATTTCAGAATGAATTTACCTGATACCTGGCCCATGCCTGGCAATGGTAGAGTCTATTAATTTTGTGAAATGAAGAATGAATTTGGAGGCTAAGTGTTTGGTAGGAATGAAACCTCCCCAAGGACCTCTGAAATCATGCTAGATAGATTTGTCCTCAAGGCTGAATTCAAGGCCTCTTGCCTGCTCCATCTTGCAATCTAGGGCAAGTTACTCCATTCCCAAAGAGGAGGAATGCTGTTTTACTTTGAAACCCTGACTAGGCCACATTTTCTAGGGCTGAAGCTTTCATGTGTGACTGTATGCCGTTTTTCTCTTTCTTTCTTCCACTGGCTGGAGTTGTGTGGGAGTGACTTATTTGGCATGGGAAGAGGCCTGGCCGGGTCCCTCCTCCTTCCTCTTTCTCTCTGTTTCATCCATCTTTCTCATCAGGAGGCAGGTAGATTCAGGGGCTCTGTCCTCTCCACAGGTGGCCTGGAGTTAGTGGCAGTGGGCTTTGGATAACTCTTCTCTTGCCTGTGGTCTGACTCTATGGTGCCCTTTCCTGCCCTGCTGATGAGCATGTCCTTCTGTCCCCATGCAGTGCAGCTCTCCTGGGGCTTGGATTAGGGCATGGCAGAACAGTAGGGCAGGATTGTGCCCTGTTCTGTTTAGAAAAAGGCCTTTTTCATGGATCCGTTCGAGTCTCAGCTAACATGAAATGGTGCCCTTTGCACATGGTAACTTCCTCCAAGGATCTCTTAGATTGGGCCAAGACAGGAATTTCTAAATCATTGGAAAAACTCTACTGCAAACCATCTGAATCCAACCCTGAGAGCCTAATGTAATGCTGGGTTTTTGTTTGTTTGTTTTTTTGTTTTGGGGGTGAAGTAGAAAAGGATAGCATTATCGCTTTGCCAGGCAAAAGGGGACACAGCAGGCTCCTGCCTCGAAAAACTATGTGTCCCAACCAGGGAGGATTTTTTTTTTTTGCATATTAAATTTGTTTATTTCTTATCATACTTGACATCTCATATTATATACCAAAACTGTCAGACTAAAATGTCTTTTGTAAATCATTGCACTCTTTTGGAGTTAAGATACCTAAAGTAAGAAATATTAATCTGGAATGGGTCAGGTCCTAACAGTCTAAGTAAATGATCTTTTTTTTTTTTTTGAATTTTTGAATTTTATTTTATTTTTTTATACAGCAGGTTCTTATTAGTTATCCATTTTATACATATTAGTGTATATATGTCAATCCCAATCTCCCAATTCATCCCACCATCACACCTCTGCCACTTTCCCCCCTTGGTGTCCATACGTTTGTTCTCTACATCTGTGTCTCAATTTCTACCCTGCAAACTGGTTCATCTGTACCTTTTCTAGGTCCCACATATATGCATTAATATACGATATTTGTTTTTCTCTTTCTGGCTTACTTTACTCTGTATGATAGTCTCTAGATCCATCCATGTCTCTACAAATAACCCAATTTCATTCCTTTTTATGGCTGAGTAATATTCCACTGTATATATGTACCACATCTTCTTTATCCATTCGTCTGTTGATGGGCATTTAGGTTGCTTCCATGACCTAGCTGTTGTAAATAGCACTGCAGTGAACATTGGGGTGCATGTGTCTTTTTGAATTATGGTTTTCTCAGGGTATACGCCCAGTAGTGGGATTGCTGGGTCATATGGTAGTTCTATTTTTAGTTTTTTAAGGAACCTCCATACTGTTCTCCATAGTGGCTGTATCAATTTACATTCCCACCAACAGTGCAAGAGGGTTCCCTTTTCTCCACACCCTCTCCAGCATTTATTGTTTGTAGATTTTTTGATGATGGCCATTCTGACTGGTGTGAGCTGATATCTCATTGTAGTTTTGATTTGAATTTCTCTAATAATTAGGGATGTTAAGCAGCTTTTCGTGTGCTTCTTGGCCATCTGTATATCTTCTTTGGAGAAATGTCTATTTAGGTCTTCTGCCCATTTTTGGATTGGGTTGTTTGTTTTTTTTAATATTGAGCTGAATGAGGTGTTTATATATTTTGGAGATTAATCCTTTGTCTGCTGATTCATTTGCAAATATTTTCTCCCGTTCTGATGGTTGTCTTTTCATCTTATTTGTAGTTTCCTTTGCTGTGCAAAAGATTTTAAGCTTCATTAGGTCCCATCTGTTTATTTTAGTTTTTATTTCCATTACTCTAAGAGGTGGATCAAAAAAGATCTTGCTGTGATTTATGTCAAAGAGTGTTCTTCCTATGTTTTCCTCTAAGAGTTTTATAGTGTCCAGTCTTACATTTAGGTCTCTAATCCATTTTGAGTTTATTTTTGTGTATGGTGTTAGGGAGTGTTCTAATTTCATTCTTTTACACATAGCTGTCCAGTTTTCCCAGCACCAGTTATTGAAGAGACTGTCTTTTCTCCATTGTATATCCTTGCCTCCTTTGTCACAGATTAGTTGACCATAGGTGAGTGAGTTTATCTCTGGGCTTTCTATCTTGTTCCATTGATCTATATTTCTGTTTTTGTGCCAGTACCATATTGTCTTGATTACTGTAGCTATGTAGTATAGTCTGAAGTCAGAGAGTCTGATTCCTCCAGCTCTGCTTTTTTCCCTCGAGACTGCTTTGGCTGTTTGGGGTCTTCTGTGTCTCCATACACATTTTAAGATTTTTTTGTTCTTGTTTTGTAAAAAAATGCCATTGGCAATTTGATAGGGGTTAAATTGAATCTGTAGATTGCTTTGGGTAGTATAGTCATTTTCACAATATTGATTCTTCCAATCCAAGAACATGGTATTTTTCCCATCTGTTAGTATCATCTTTAATTTCTTTCAACAGTGTCTTACAGTTTTCTTCATACAGGTCTTTTGTCTCACTAAGTAGGTTTATTCCTAAGTATTTTATTCTTTTCGTTGCATTGGCAAATGGGAGTGTTTCCTTAAATTCCCTTCAGATTTTTCATCATTAGTATATAGGAATGCAAGATTTCTGTGCATTAATTTTGTATCCTGCAACTTTAGCAAATTCATTGATTAGCTCTAGTAGTTTTCTGGTGGCATCTTTAGGATTCTCTGTGTATAGTATCATGTCATCTGCAAACAGTGACAGTTTTACTTCTTTTCCAATTTGTATTCCTTTTATTTCTTTTTCTCTTCTGATTGCCATGGCTAGGACTTCCAAATCTATGTTGAATAATAGTGGTGAGAGTGGACATCCTGGTCTTGTTCCTGTCCTTAGAGGAAATGCTTTCAGTTTTTCACTGTTGAGAATGATGTTTGCTGTGAGTTTGTCATATATGGCCTTTATTATGTTGAGGTAGGTTCCTTCTATGCCCACTTTCTGGAGAGTTTTTATCATAAATGGTTGTTGAATTTTGTCAAAAGCTTTTTCTGCATCTGTTGAGATGATCATATGGTTTTTCTTCTTCAATTTGTTAATATGGTGTATCACAATGATTGATTTGCATATACTGAAGAATCCTTGCATCCCTGGGATAAATCTCATTTGATCATGGTGTATGATCCTTTCAATGTGTTGTTGGACTCTGTTTGCTAGTATTTTGTTGAGGATTTTTGCATCTATATTCATCAGTGATATTGGTCTGTAATTTTCTTTTTTTGTAGTATCTTTATGTGGTTTTGGTATCAAGGTGATGGTGGCCTCATAGAATGAGTTTAGGAGTGTTCCTTCCTCTGCAATTTTTTGGAAGAGTTTAAGAAGGATGGTGGTAGCTGTTCTCTAACTGTTAGGTAGAATTCACCTGTGAAGCCATCTGGTCCTGGACTTTTGTTTGTTGGAAGATTTTTAGTCACAGTTTCAATTTTATTACTTGTGATTGGTCTGTTCATATTTTCTATTTCTTCCTGGTTCAGTCTTGGAAGGTTATACCTTTTTAAGAATTTGTCAATTTCTTCCATGTTGTCCATTTTTTTGGCATAGAGCTGCTTGTAGTAGTCTCCTAGGATGATTTGTATTTCTTCAGTGTCTGTTGTAACTTGTCCTATTTGATTTCTAATTTTATTGATTAGAGTCCTCTCCCTCTTTTTATTGATGAGTCTGGCTAATGTTTTATCAATTTTGTTTATCTTCTCAAAGAACCAGCTTTTGCTTTTCTTGATCTTTGCTATTGTTTTCTTTGTTTCTGTTGCATTTATTTCTGCTCTGATCTTTATGATTTATTTCCTTCTACTAACTTTGGATTTTGTTTGTTCTTCTTTCTCTAGTTCCTTTAGGTGTAAGTTTAGATTGTTTATTTGAGATTTTTCTTGTTTCTTGAGGTAGGCTTGTATTGCTATAAATTTCCCTCTTAGAAGTGCTTTTGCTGCATCCCATAGGTTTTGGATTGTCGTGTTTTCGTTGTCAGTTGTCTCTAGGTATTTTTTGATTTCCTCTTTGATTTCTTCAGTGATCTCTTGGTTATTTAGTAACATATTGTTTAGCCTCCATGTGTTTGTGTTTTTTTGTTTCTTTCCCTGTAACTGATTTCTAATCTCATAGCGTTGTGGTCAGAAAAGATGCTAGATATGATTTCAGTTTTCTTAAATTTACTGAGCCTTGATTTGTGACCCACGATGTGATCTATCCTGTAGAATGTTCCATGTGCACTTGAGAAGAAAGTGTAATCTGCTGTTTCTGGATGGAATGTCCTATAAATACCAATTAAATCTGTCTGGTCTATTGTGTCATTTAAAGCTTGTGTTTCCTTATTAATTTTCTTTTTGAGTGATCTGTCCATTGGTGTAAGTGAGGTGTTAAAGTCCCCCACTATTATTGTGTTACTGTTGATTTCCTCTTTTATAGCACTTAGCAGTTGCCTTATGTATTGAGGTGCTCCTATGTTGGGTGCATATATATTTATAATTGTTATATCTTCTTGGATGATCCCTTGATCATTATGTAGTGTCCTTCCTTGTCTCTTGTAACATTCTTTATTTTAAAGTCTATTTTATCTGATATGAGTATTACTACTCCAGCTTTCTTTTGTTTTCCATTTGCATGGAATATCTTTTTTCCATCCCCTCACTTTCAGTCTGTATGTGTCCCTAGGTCTGAAGTGGGTCTCTTGTAGACAGCATATATATGGGTCTTGTTTTTGTATCCATTCAGCAAGCCTGTGTCTTTTGGTTGGAGCATTTAATCCATTCACATTTAAGGTAATTATCAATATTTATGTTCCTATTACCGTTTTCTTAATTGTTTTGGGTTTGTTTTTGTTGGTCCTTTTCTTCTCTTATGTTTCCCACTTAGAGAAGTTCCTTAAGCATTTGTTGTAGAGCTGGTTTGGTAGTGCTGAATTCTCTTAGCTTTTGATTGGCAATAAAGCTTTTGATTTTTCCATCGAATCTGAATGAGATTCTTGCTGGGTAGAGTAATCTTGGTTGTAGGTTCTTCTCTTTCATCACTTTAAATATATCATGCCACTCCCTTCTGGCTTGTAGAGTTTCTGCTGAGAAATCAGCTGTTAACCTTATGGGAGTTCCCTTGTATGTTATCTGTTGTTTTTTCCTTGCTGCTTTCAAAAATTTTTCTTTAATTTTTGTCAATTTGATTACTATGTGTCTTGGTGTGTTTCTCCTTGGATTTATCCTGCCTGGGACTGTCTGCGCTTCCTGGACTTGGGTGGCTATTTCCTTTTACGTGTTAGGAAAGTTTTCAACTATAATCTCTTCAAATATTTTCGCAGTCCCTTTCTTTTTCTCTTCTTCTTCTGGGACCCCTATAATTTGAATGTTGTTATGTTTAATGTTGTCCCAGAGGTCTCTTAGGCTGTCTTCATTTCTTTTCATTTTTTTCTTTATTCTACTCCACGGCAGAGAATTGCACTGTTCTATCTTCCAGGTCACTTATCTGTTCTTCTGCCTCAGTTATTCTGCTATTGATTCCTTCTAGTGTATCTTTCAATTCATTTATTATATTGTTCATCTGTTTGTTTGTACTTTAACTCTTCTAGGTGTTTGTTCTTTAATTCTTCTAGGTCTTTGTTAAACATTTCTTGCACCTTCTCGATCTTTGCCTCCATTCTTTTTCTGAGGTCCTGGATCATCTTCACTAGCATTATTCTGAATTCTTTTTCTGGAAGATTACCTATCTCCTTTTCATTTAGTTGTTTTTATGGGGTTTTATCTTGTTCCTTCATCTGGTGCATAGCCCTCTGCCTTTTCATCTTGTCTATCTTTCTGTAAATGTGGTTTTTGTTCCACAGGCTGCAGGATTGTAGTTCTTCTTGTTCTGCTGTCTGCCCTCTGGTGGATGAGGCTGTCTGTGAGGCTTGTGCACATTTCCTGATGGGAGTGACTGGTGGTGGGTAGAGCTGGCTGTTGCTGTGGTGGACAGAGCTCAGTAAAACTTTAATCTGCTTGTCTGCTGGTGGGTTGGGCTGGGTTCCCTCCCTGTTGGTTGTTTGGCCTGAAGCAACCCAACACTGGAGCCTACCTGGGTTCTTTGGTGGGCTAATGGCAGACTCTGGGAGGGCTCATGCCAAGGAGTACTTCCCAGAACTTCTGCTGCCAGTGTCCTTGTCCTCACGGTGACACACAGCCACCCCCATCCCTGCAGGAGACCCTCCAACGCTAGCAGGTAGGTCTGGTTTGGTCTCCTATAGGGTCACTGCTCCTTCCCCTGGGTCCTGATGTGCACACTACTTTGTGTGTGCCCTCCAAGAGTGGAGTCTCTGTTTCCCCCAGTCCTGTCAAAGTCCTGCAGTCAAATCCCGCTAGCCTTCAAAGTCTAATTCTGTAGGAATTCCTCCTCTCGTTGCCAGACCCCCAGGTTGGGAAGCCTGACGTGAGGCTCAGAACCTTCACTCCAGTGGGTGGACTTCTGTGGTATAAGTATTCTCCAGTTTGTGAGTCACCCACCCAGCAGTTATGGGATTTGATTTTATTGTGATTGTGCCCCTCCTACCGTCTCATTGTGACTTCTCCTTTGTCTTTGGATGTGGGGTATCTTTTTTGGTGAGTTCCAGTGTCTTCCTGTCGATGAATTTTCAGCAGTTAGTTGTGATTCTGGTGCTCTCACAGAGGGAGTGAGCGCACGTCTTTCTAATCCACCATATTGAACCGATAATCTCCCACACAGGGATTTTTATGCAGAAGTTTGCCTTAAAAGGTATTTATGGCAAAAAAGAAAAGAAATTCATCCCAATTCTATATTGTGATATTGGAATGATACGTTACCAAAGAGAGAGGGATACAGAATACTAATTCATATTTATAGTTGTGTGAGATAGTCTTTGATGACTGTAAACCAAAGCATTATATGTATAAAGTTACAGGAAGCATTTTTAACTAAAAATGTGCTTTCTAAATTTGTTTTTGTCTGTTTTCTTTATTGAAGTAAGGCACCTGATTTTGTATTTTGCACTGCTAATATTTTGTGAAAGCCATAATAACGGAGGAAATAAGGTTTTGAGATGAAAGAAACGGTGTGGAGGTGCCACCTAGTGGTCACATCCTCGTGTCTGTATTCTCTTTCTTGCCAGAGGTAATTGGAAGTCAGTGGAGGGTTGCTTGGTAGAGTTAGGGTTTCCTTGAGAATCCCTTTAAGATGTAAGTGGTGAATCGATTAGCATATTGTTGTCTTGATAGGATAATGTTTTTCCCTTTGTTTTATGGTCACTAAAATTATCCTGCTCCAAATTCATTATTTAAAATAACTTTTATTAGCTGGATGGTTTTTGTTATCCTTTTTGCTAGTGTTAACTAATTATGCCAGCAAGATTTGAGTTATACTTGAAAATCATAGCTTCGTGATTTTTTACCGTTTCGTTGAAATGATCTCACATGTGAACATACAGAAGACATGTAGTGTGTCTGGAGTGTATTGTGGGACCTAACCGAAGTCTGCATGATGGCCAGGTGCAGTGAAATTTCATTAAAAGTCTTTATTCTTCTTTTAGGATTAATCTGTCTTTAGAATAATTCCATAGAAGAAAAAGATCAATGGGAACTCATCTTTTCGAATTTTTTTTTTCAGATTAGCTGTGTTCAGCAAGCACACACCTCATTAGAATGATAGCCTGTACTTTTAGACAGCTGGCTGTACTAATTTCTTTTCTTTACCCTTAAACCACAGGTAATCCAGAATCGTGTCAAATATTGAAGTTTTTCAAAACAAAGTGCTAGTGATAGAGATCTTAAGAATGATCAAAATTCCCAGAGGTGTATTTTATCTCCTCAGTGACGAGTAATCTTTGAAAGTTCCTCTGTTCGTGTGTATGATGGGGGGAGGGAGTTAGGGGTTGGGGAGGAACGTTTGCAGTAAAGGACTTTTACTGGGTTATAAAATAAATTTTCTCAGAAGATTTTTACTTTATTAGTATTGTTTTGGTATCTATTTTGGGCAGTATTTGCACAAAGAATCTTAACATCTGATTAGGTACTAACATTTTGTCTTTATTACACATGAATAGTTGGTTGTTGTTTTTTTTTGTCAAGGAAATTCTCATGGTGGAATTAAATAAAACATTAAAGAAAGAACAGGAGAGCTCTTCAGAGCAACGCAGACTTCAGCTAAAAACTTCCCGAAAGATGCTCTCTGAGATTTGCAAAGACAGCCCAGATAATAACACCAGTCACTTAGATTGTAAAATGTCTACTGCATGGGGGTCATTGCTGAGAAGAATACAAAAGTACGTATGATGGAGTCTGTATTCTCAAGGTCCTAATAAGAGGCAGTATTGAGACAAGTGTGGAGCCAAATTGTCTGTGTTTGAGTCCCTGCTGTGCCCCTTACTAGTAGTGTGACTTTTGAGAAGTTACTTGACCTCTCTCTGTCTCAGTTTCTTCCTCTGTGAGTGGAGATAATAAGAACTGACCTTGTAGGGTTGAATGGAAAGTTCTTAGGACAGTGCCTGGATATATGGGGGGACTCAGTCCACATTAGGTGTTCTCGTCTCATCATCTGGTGAGGAAGCCAAAGCATAGGCATCATACACAAGAGGACACTTCAACACTGTATTTTATCAAGTAGGAAATTGATAGGACCATTTACTAGAATGGTTCACAAAAGACAAACCAGTATGAGCTAGGATATTTTAGAAAGGGAGAAAATAGGAATAGAACTGAGTTTTGAACACTTCAGAAAAAAAAAAAGATCTGAAGCCAGTTTTCCTATTCAGATTTCAGTTGTGGAGAATTATGATTCTTTTTTTTTTTTAAACAACTTTATTGGAGTATAATTGCTTTACAATTGTGTGTTAGTTTCTGCTTTATAACAAAGTGAATCAGTTATACATATACATATATCCGCATATATCTTCCCTCTTGCATCTCTCTCCCTCCCACCCTCCCTATCCCACCCCTCTAGGTGGTCACAGAGCACTGAGCTGATCTCCCTGTGCTATGCGGCTGCTTCCCACTAGCTATCTATTTTACATATGGTAGTGTATATATGTCCATGCCACTCTCTCACTTTGTCCCAGCTTACCCTTCCCCCTCCCCACGTCCTCAAGTCCATTCTCTAGTAGGTCTGTGTCTTTATTCCCGTCCTGCCCCTAGGTTTTTCATGACCTTTTTTTTTTTTAGATTCCGTATATATATGTTAACAGATGGTATATGTTTTTCTCTTTCTGACTTACTTCACTCTGTATGACAGACTCTAGGTCCATCCACCTCACTACAAATAACTCAATTTCATTTCCTTTTATGGCTCAGTAATATTCCATTGTATATATGTGCCACATCTTCTTTATCCATTCATCTGTCGATGGACATTTAGGTTGCATCCATGTCCTGGCTATTGTAAATAGAGCTGCAATGAGCATTGGGGGTACATGACTCTTTTTGAATTATGGTTTTCTTAGGGTATACGCCCAGTAGTGGGATTGCTGGGTCATATGGTAGTTCTATTTGTAGATTTTAAGGAACCTCCATACTGTTCTCCATACTGGCTGTACCAATTCACATTCCCACCAGCAGTGCAAGAGTGTTCCCTTTTCTCCACACCCTCTCCAGCATTTATTGTTTGTAGATTTTTTGATGATGGCCATTCTGACTGGTGTGAGCTGATATCTCATTGTAGTTTTGATTTGAATTTCTCTAATGATTAGTGATGTTGAGCATCCTTTCATGTGTTGGTTGGCAATCTGCAGATCTTCTTTGGAGAAATGTCTGTTTAGGTCTTCTGCCCATTTTTGGATTGGGTTGTTTGTGTTTTTGATATTGAGCTGCATGAGTTGCTTGTATGTTCTGGAGATTAATCCTTTGTCCATTGCTTCATTTGCAAATATTTTCTCCCATTCTGAGGGTTGTCTTATCGCCTTGTTTAAGTTTTCCTTTGCTGTGCAAAAGCTTTTAAGTTTCATTAGGTCCCATTTGTTTAGTTTTGTTTTTATTTCCATTTCTCTAGGAGGTGGGTCAAAAAGGATCTTCCTGTGATTTATGTCATAGAGTGTTCTGCCTATGTTTTCTCTAAGAGTTTGATAGTGTCTGGCCTTACATTTAGGTCTGTAATCCATTTTGAGTTTATTTTTGTGTATGGTGTTAGGGAGTGTTCTAATTTCATTCTTTTACATGTAGCTGCCCAGTTTTCCCAGCACCACTTATTGAAGAGGCCGTCTTTTCTCCACTGTATATTCTTGCCTCCTTTATCAAAGATAAGGTGACCATATGAGCGTGGGTTTATCTCTGGGCTTTGTATCCTGTTCCATTGATCTGTATTTCTGTTTTTGTGCCAGCACCATACTGTCTTGATTTCTGTAGCTTTGTAGTATAGTCTGAAGTCAGGGAGCCTGATTCCTCCATTTTGGTTTTTCTTTCTCAAGATTGCTTTGGCTATTCAGGGTCTTTTGTGTTTCTATACAAATTTTGAAATTTTTTGTTCTAGTTCTGTGAAAAATGCCAGTGGTAGTTTGATAGGGATTGCATTGAATCTGTAGATTGCTTTGGGCAGTATAGTCATTTTCACAATGTTGATTCTTCCAATCCAAGAACATGGTATATCTCTCCAGCTGTTTGTATCATCCTTAATTTCTTTCATCAGTGTTTTATAATTTTCTGCATCAGTGGGAGGGAGCTGTGAAGGAGGAAAGGTTTCCACACACCAGGATGCCCCTTTGCGGACAGAGACTGTGGGGAGCGGAGGGGGGAAGCTTTCGAACCACAAAGGAGAGCACAGCAACTGGGGTGCAGAGCGCAAAGCAGAGACATTCCTGCACAGAGGATCGGTGCCAGCCAGCACTCACCAGCCCAAGAGGCCTGTCTGCTCACCCGCCGGGACAGGGTGTGGGCTGGGAGCTGAGGCTCTGGCTTTGGAGGTTGGATCCCAGGGAGAGGACTGGGGTTGGCTGCCAGAACACGGCCTGAAGGGGCTAGTGCGCCACAGCTAGCCGGGAGGGAGTCCGGGAAAAAGTCTGGAGCTGCGGAAGAGGCAAGAGACTTTATCTTGCCTGTTTGTTTCCTGGTGCGTGAGGAGAGGGGATTAAGAGCGCCGCTTAAAGGAGCTCCAGAGACTGGCACGAGCCGCGGCTATCAGTGCGGACCCTGTTGATGGACATGAGACGCTAAGGCTGCTGCTGCTGCAGCCACCAAGAAGCCTGTGTGCAAGCACAGGTCACTATCCACACCTCCCCTTCCGGGAGCCTGTGCAGCCCGCCACTGCCAGGGTCCCATGATCCAGGGACAGCTTCCCCGGGAGAAGGCACGGCACACCTCAGGCTGCTGCATTGTCACTTCGGCCTCTGCCGCCGCAGGCTCGCCCCGCACTCCGTACCCCTCCCTCCCCCGGGTCTGAGTGAGCCAGAGCCCCTGAATCAGCTGCTCCTTTAACCCCGTCCTGTCTGAGCAAAGAACAGATGCCCTCCGGCGACCTACACACCGAGGCGGAGCCAAATCCAAAGCTGAACCCCGGGAGCTGTGCAAACAAAGAGAAAGGGAAACCTCTCCCAGCAGCCTCAGGAGCAGCGGAGTAAGTCTTCACAACCAACTTGATGTACCTGCATCTGTGGAATACCTGAATAGACAACAAATCATCCCAAATTGAGGAGGTGGACTTTGGGAGCAACGATATATATATTTTTTTCTCTTTTTCTCTTTTTGTGAGTGGTATGTGTATGCTTCTGTGTGTGATTTTGTCTGTATAGCTTTGCTTTCACCATTTATCCTGGGGTTCTGTCTGTCCGTTTTTTTTTTTTTTTGTATAGTTTTTAGCGCTTGTTATCATTGGTGGATTTGTTTTTTGGTTTGGTTGCTCTCTTCTTTCTTTATTTTTTTAAATTACTTAAAAATTTTTTTTAATAATAATTTTTTATTTTAATAACTTTATTTTATTTTATCTTCTTCTTTCTTTCTTTCTTTCTTTTTTTTTCTCCCTTTTATTCTGAGCCGTGTGGATGACAGGCTCTTGGTGCTCCAGCAAGGCATCAGGGCTGTGCCTCTGAGGTGGGAGAGCCACAAATGTCTTGTGGACATTGGTCCACAAGAGACCTCCCCGCTCCACATAATATCAAATAGCAAAAATCTTCCAGAGATCTCCATCTCAACGCCAAGACCCAGCTCTACTCAACGACGAGCAAGCTTCAGTGCTGGACACCTCATGCCAAACAACTAGCAAGACAGGAACATAACCCCACCCATTAGCAGAGAAGCTGCCTAAAATCATAATAAGGCCACAGACACCCCAAAACACACCACCAGACGTGGACCTGCCCACCAGAAAGACAAGATCCAGCCTCATCCACCAGAACACAGGCACTAGTCCCCTCCACCAGGAAGCCTACACAACCCACTGAACCAACCTTAGCCACTGGGGCAGACACCAAAAACAAGAGAAACTACGAACCTGCAGCCTGTGAAAAGGAGACCCCAAATACAGTAAGTTAAGCAAAATGAAAAGACAGTGAAAAACACAGCAGATGAAAGAGCAAGGTAAAAACCCACCAGAACTAACAAATGAAGAGGAAATAGGCAGTCTACCTGAAAAAGAATTCAGAATAATGATAGTAAAGATGATCCAAAATCTTGGAAATAGAATGGAGAAAATACAAGAAACGTTTAACAAGGACCTAGAAGAACTAAAGAGCAAACAAACAGTGATGAACAACACAGTAAATGAAATTAAAAATTCTCTAGAAGGGATCAATAGCAGAATAACTGAGGCAGAAGAATGGATAAATGACCTGGAAGATAAAATAGTGGAAATAACTTTCACAGAGCAGAATAAAGAAAAAAGAATGAAAAGAATTGAGGACAGTCTCAGAGACCTCTTGGACAACATTAAACGCGCCAACATTTGAATTATAGGGGTCCCAGAAGAAGAAGAGAAAAAGAAAGGGACTGAGAAATATTTGAAGAGATTATAGTTGAAAACTTCCCTAATATGGGAAAGGAAATAGTCAAGTCCTGGAAGCACAGAGAGTCCCATACAGGATAAATCCAAGGAGAAACATGCCAAGACACATATTAATCAAACTATCAAAAATTAAATACAAAGAATTATGATTCTTGATGCTGTGTCCTTCTATAGGGCTAAGGACAAAAAGTAAGCTCTCCCCTTGTTTGCTCATCATTCATTTTTCATTCATTGAGCAACGATTTATGGACTAAGTCCTATGTGCCAGGCACTGTGCTTGGCACTGGGGAATCCAATGGGCAGGGAGGCTGACAAGAATCACTGCTGTAGTTTTTGTTCTCCAGCCTTTTAAATAATTTTCCCCATGTGCCTCAGTGTGCTCTCTGGATTCCTCATGCTCAACATCACAAAATTTTTATGTTAAAAAACCATTGACTGTGAAAAATTTTAAACACATATAACAACGTAGTCAGAGGAGTCTAATGAAAACCCAGTTACCCATTACCCATCCTCAGCTTCAACATTTATCATATCTGTGACCCCCTTCCTGACCCTGTGCCTGTAGGAGTTATTTTAAAGCAAATCCAAGACATTATGTCATTTCACCCATAAATACTCAGTATGAGTCTCTAATTGATAAGGGTTTTATAGAAATATAACCACCGTGCCATTATCCACCTAACAAAATTAAGAATAATTCCTTAATATTAAATTATCTCAAAGATATTTATGTTTTTTTAAAGTTTAAATTAACATACAGAAAAATGGACTTTTTTTTTTTGCGGTACGCAGGCCTCTCACTGTTGTGGCCTCTCCCGTTGCGGATCACAGGCTCCGGACGCACAGGCTCAGTGGCCATGGCTCACGGGCCTAGCCACTCCACGGCATGTGGGATCTTCCCGGACCGGGGCACGAACCCGTGTCCCCTACATCGGAAGGCGGACTCTCAACCACTGCACCACCAGGGAAGCCCCAAAATGGACGTTTTTGGTGTAAGGTCCCATGAAGTTTAACACATGTAAGAATACAGAACAGTTCCGTTGCTTCCCCAAACTCTCCATGCTATCCCTTTGTAGTTACACTCTTCCCACATCTGTAGGGGAACACCATATAAATGGAATAATGTGGCATATACTCTTGTGTCTGGTTTCTTTCGCTCAGCATAATGCCTTTGAAATTCATTCAAGTTGCATGTATCTATAGTTCTTTCCCTTTTATTGCTATATTCCATTGTATGAAATACATTGAATAGTTTTCCATTGTATGGATGTACCATAGTTTGTCTGTTTATCTGTTGAAGGATATTTGGGCTATTTCCAATTTTTGGCAGTAATGAATAGAACTGTTATAAACTTTGTATCCAGGTTTTTGTGTGAACATCAATTTTCATTTCTCCTCAAAAGTGAATTGCTGAGTTGTTTGGTAAGTATTTGTTTACCTTTAGAAGAAACTGCAAAAACTGTTTTCCACAGTGGCTATACATTTTGCATTTCCCTTCAGTCATATATGATTGTTTGAATTGTTCCATAGTCTTTCCAGCACTTAGCATTGTTAGAATTTAAAATTTTAGCCATTCTAGTAGGTGTGTAGTGGTATATCATCATTGTTTTAATTTGCATTTTCCTGTGGCTAATGATGTTGAATGTATTTTCATGAGCCTATTTGCCATGTATACATCCCCTTTGGTGAAATGTTTGTCTTTTGCCCCTTTTTTTTTAAGTTGGGCTGTTTATTTTCTTACTGTTGAGGTTTGAGAGTTCTTTAAATATTCTGTTTCCAAGTCCATTATCAGATAAAGGACTGATTTATCTTTTTTGCAAAATATTTTCTTCCACTTTGTTGGCTTGTCTTTTCATTCTCTTAACAGTGTCTTTTGCAGAGCAGAAAATTTTAATTTTGCAGTAGTTTTAATTTATTGTTTTCTTCTTTTGGTGTCATGTCTAGAAATCTTTGCCTAACCCCGGGTCATGAAGATTTTCTTTTATGCTTTCTTTGAAAAGTTTTATAGCTTTACATTTTAACACTAGATATACGATCCATTTTGAGTTAATTTTGTTTTGTTTTGTTTTGTTTCATTCTTTTTCCTGTATAAAAAAGGATCCCAATATCAAGGTATAGGGAAGGGGAAAAACAAGGGACATACCCCTTGGTGTAAGGACACAGAGGGGGCAGGAGAAGGATAAGCCTCAAAAGGAGGGGTGGGAGGGGAATGTCATTAAGGCAGCAAAATATTCTCTGTAAAAAGTTGGGGGAGTCTCCATAGCCTCAGAGATGAAGGCAGAGTTTGCCTTCTTAGTGGGGGGCTCTCCACCTCAAATGTTCAAAGGAAGGGAATATTGGCTTCTCTTCTCTTGGTTCTGTTGCAACTATTCCGTGGCTCACTCTGGGTTACCTTCTGCCTTATGTAGATAAGAGTGCTGCAGGGCTCGGAAGGCAGAGATTCACTTGTGTGGGTTAAAAGTCAGCATCTCCAGCAGCAGCTGTACTCCAGACTCCTCCATCTCAGATACCACTGACTGCACTGCGCGGGGCCCTCTGAGGGAAAAGGCTCCTGGGGGTAGAGACACATCTCGGGGCCAGTCATTCTCTGGGGGCAGTCCAGTCAAGTCAAAGATTTTGTCTAACTGGTCAGCTTCAGAGTTTCCACAGAAGAGAGGCTTTCGATGAAACATCTCTGTGGAGATACAGCCAATGCTCCACATGTCCACAGGGGCTGCATACGTAGACTGCAAAAGAACTTCTGGAGCATGGTACCAGAGTGTAACAACCACAGGTGTAAGTGCCATCTGGTAGCTATAGATTCTGGCCAGGCCAAAGTCAGCCAGCTTGACTGTTCCACCACTTGTCACCAGAATGTTCTCTGGCTTCAGGTCTTGGTGAATGATGCAGTTGGCATGAAGGAAATCTAGGCCTCTTAGAAACTGGTGCATCAGATCCTTGATGGTCTTCACTGGCAAGCCTAGTGGGGGTGCCTTGTCCAGATATGTCCTTAGGTCTTGGTCCACATGCTCAAACACCAGGGTCACTTTGGTCTCCCAGTCAGTTCAGGCTGTGGCACAGACGCCCATCAGCCAGACAACACTGGTATGCTCAAAAGCCTCCAGCTGCCACAATAAGCCACCCCATGAACTGTGCTGATGGGAAGGCCTCCTCCAGCACCTCCTCCACTGGGGACTCTTACACTCTTGAGGGCCACAGAGTAGCCACTGTGGGGATCATGGGCCTTATACACCGTCCCATAGGCACCAACACCAATCTCAGCCACTGGCTCATTTCGAGGGGTAGCCATTCTCAGACCAGAGGAGACCCTACAATCACAGAGACTCCTACCACTGAAATTCCTTCCACAGTTCGGGTGGTATGAGCCTCACCCCGTGTCTGGAGCTGCGGGGGCGGCCTGTTATTGGGGCCTCGGAGCCAGTTCTTGCGGCGCCATACACTTGAGCTTGGTCTGGGGCAGCTGGCCGCTATGGGGCCGACCATAGACTTTGAGTTAAATTTTATCAAAGGTATAAGGTTTAGGTCAAGGTTCTTTTGTTTTTGCATATGGGTGTCCATTTGTTCCAACACCATTTGCTGAGGACTGTTTTTTTTTTTCCATTGAATTATTTTTACACTCTTTTCAAATATAACCTGGCCATATGTGTGTGGATCTATTACTGGACTCTTTATTCTGTTCTGTTGCTCTATTGTGTCTATCCCTTTGCCAGTACTGCACTGTCTTAATTACTGCAGCTTTATGGTAAGTCTTCAAATCAGGTCATGTGATTTCCCTAATTTTATTTTTCTTT
Source organism: Mesoplodon bidens (assembly GCF_964165515.1). Classification (NCBI taxonomy): domain Eukaryota; kingdom Metazoa; phylum Chordata; class Mammalia; order Artiodactyla; family Ziphiidae; genus Mesoplodon; species Mesoplodon bidens. The sequence continues at coordinate 95,475,505 of NC_138178.1, forward strand.
TATAAAAATTATTTTGGCTATCCTAGTTCTTTTTTGTCTTTTCATATAAATTTTAGAATCAGCTTGTCTATATGTATAGAGAATCATGCTAGGATTTTGATTGAGGTTGCACAAATTTATAGATATTTTGGTGAGAACAGACATCTTTATTATGTTGAATCTTCCAATCCATCAACATGGTACAGCTTTCTATTTATTTAATTCTTCTTTGATTTCTTTCAGCAGCATTTTGCAGTTTCAGTATATAGATCCTATACATACATTTTTAGATCTATACTTAAGTATTTAGTTTTTTGGAACTATTATAAATGGTATGTTTTTTGGGGATCTAGTTGTACCATGCTAGTATATATATAAATATGATTAATTTTTGTGTGTTGACTTTTATCCAGTGAACTTGCTAAAAATCACTTCTTAGTTCCAGGAGGGTTTTTTTGTTTCCTTCCTGGTACCATGGGGCTTTCTCCATAGTCATTCATCTTGTCTGTGAATAGGAATAGTTTTATTTTTAATTTCCAATCTTGTATACCTTTTATTTCTTCTTCTTGCCTTTTTTTCTTACACTGGCAAGAACTTCCAGTACAGTTTTGAATAGGGGTGGTGAGAGTGGACATTTCTGCTTTGTTTTTAATTTTGGGATGAAAGCGTTCAATCTTTTACCATTAAGTATGATTTTAGCTGCAGGTTTTATCTGGTTGAAGAAGTTCCCTTTTATTCCTGCTTTGCTGAGAGAGTTTTAAAATCAAGAATGGATGTTAAATTTTTCAAATGCTTTTCTATATCAATTGATGTGATTGTTATTATTATTTTTTATCATTTTTCCAGTAGACTGCTACTCTGGTAGATTACATTGGTTGGTTTTTGCCTATTGAACTAGTCTTGTGTTCCCATGATAAACCTACTTGGTTGAGGTTTATGTCAAGTTTTGAAGTTCCAACTGGAGATGTCTAATAAGGGATCAACTAGCAGAGAACATGTAGACTTGTGTTTGGGCTGATATTTATACTGGAAATCAGTTGGCTATTTGGGCTGTTAACCACCCAATTAACTTCTGTTGACCTGCTCCCTGAGAACCCACCCAGTGAGCAACCATGCCTCTGCTGCTTATATACTTTACTTCTACCCCCATCTATGTACATATATTTGGTTTTGTTCTTTTTCCTTGCCTGTACTGGACCAGGACCTTTTATCTCTTGGCCACTTCTAGGCATCTACTTCCTCCATCTGTGCTTGGCATATTTAATTTATAGCAGAAGAGTTTGGGGATAAATTGTATTTTAAGAAACAAACATTTATTTTAATATAAACACATCTGTGATTAGAGTATTCAGATTTAAATGATATTAAGTAATTATTTTCACTAATTTGGTCCTTTCATGAGGCAAGAAAATGATATGGATGTCTTGTCATATGTAGTCCTCTAAGATCTGATTTTAAATTGCAATTTATTTTGGAAGGTCATGGAAACAAACCAGAGAGTAATATAAATGTTTGCATGTGGTTAACATAATTTGCTTGCCTCCCCGGGGGCTAAATTCCAAAGAATTTGTTTCTGTATTCTTGAGTCTGGAGACAGTACAGCGATGCAGAGAACCCTGTGAAAGCAAGCCCTCATCCAGGGAGCCTCGGAGTGCATGGCCTCCCTGCTTGCCCCCTTCCTGGGAAGCAGTGAGGATGCCATGGGTTGTGGTGGGAGCTCAGAGTGCTGCTTTCTGTTGAAACATAGTCTCAGTTTCTTTGAGCAAACCATTAATAGATGTAAAATTCACATTATAGGTTTTAGTTCACAAGCAGTGTTAAAAGCAAACGTGTGGGGTTTTATATTTTTAGCTGCCTTTTTTTTTCAAAGTAAAATATGTAGGTTTTGGTTTTCAGCAGGCCACATTTTTTCTAATAAAAACAGTTGGAACAAAATATGTTTTATAAGCATATAAAAATGTCAGACCATAATGATTTTAGTGCTACATATTTAAAAAATGGGTCACTAATATCTAAGATGTTAGTATCTGCAAAGAAAGTAAATTATGGAAAGTAAATGATAATATATCATTTATATAAAGGAGAAGGTGGTTGGAAACTAGTTCAGCAACCATATTGAGACCATTTTATTTCAGCTTTTATATAATATGCATGTCTTTCAGCTTTAAGTTATTTAAATTTTGGCCTTAAAATTATTAAACCTTTGTACTTGAAACTGGGCCCCAAAGTTTCAAAAATCCCATCTGTGTTTGGAGACATAATTCATTATGTGAAAAAGTACCTTCTTTCCATGGTCTCACCAGAGAAAGCATCTCAGTAGTTTCTGGTCCCCAAATCAGTTGTGTTTCCTTCTCATAGGTTCATTTCTATCATCTGATTGACATGCTGAGCTCCTTTTGCCCTGTCTGCTAGGAAGCTCAGAAAAAGATTCTTCAGCCCATTTCTAACAAGGCTACAGAACTTTTAGCCTATGCATTTGGCATACTGTCATTTTCATCTTATTTCTTTCACCTTTATTTTTCTTTTGCCTAATTTTTTTTACTTAACTCTCTTCCCTTGTTATGCTGTAGTTAGTGTTATAAGTTACTGTATATCCATATTGGAATTATATAGTTGGAAATAGATTTTTATAAATCTGATTTCTTTTTCTTTGATCACTTCATCCATATCATTACATTTTCCTAGCAGTTTGCCTTTTTTTTTTTTTTTGTAACTTAGACAATTACGTATTCTTAAATGATAAAATTCCAAACAGGAAAATTCCTGGGACATATTTTAAGAAATCTTTACTGCCTTTTCAGATAATAAAAGTAATGCTAACTGGTTATAAAAACTTCAGACATCATAGAAATATACAATGTAGCAAATAAAGGTCTTCTAGAATCTCCTCCTTCCAAAACAAAAACAAAAACAAAACTCAAAAAGCAAAACCCCAAACTGTTAACTATTTGGTGTATAGCTCTATGGCATGACTTTAAGTTGTATTATATTGGAGTGGCAGTGGGAACTTCTTTTCCTCTGTGAATCTTGGCTATATAACTTTTTCTCATTTCTATGCTGATACATATACATTTTTCCTTCTTCTTCTTCCTCCTCTCCTCCTCCTCCCCCTCCCCTCCCCCTCCTTCATCTTCACAGTCTTGTGTGCTAGTCAAATATGAGGATTATACAACTCAGTCTTCTAGGAGTGCTTTGTAGGAGGGGTCATGGTTGCTCGCCATACTAAGCAAATGGAATTTTAAAAAAATTTTATTTATTTAATTTATTTGTTTTTGGCTGCATTGGGTCTTTTTTGCTGCACGCGGGCTTTCTCTAGTTGCAGCAAGCGGAGGTTACTCTTCATTGCGCGGGCTTCTCATTGTGGTGGCTTTTCTTGTTGTGGAGCACAGGCTCTAGGTACGTGGGCTTCAGTAGTTGTGGCACACGGGCTCAGTAGTTGTGGCACACGGGCTTAGTTGCTCCGCGGCATGTGGGATCTTCCTGGACCAGGGCTCAAACCCGTGTCCTCTGCATTGGCAGGTGGATTCTTAACCACTGCGTCACCAGGGAAGCCCTGGGCAAATGGAATTTAAGGTGTAGAGGGTGGCAGTTAACAGCCTGGCCATGGCGTTGGCATTAGAGAGGCCTGTGTTCAAGGCCTGGTAGCTGAGTGACTCCAGGCAAATTATCTCTCCTCTATAAGACCTGGTTTTCTGGGGATAGTAGTACTTGTTTTAAAGCGTTGTTGTTATGAACAAATGAAAGATTGTATATAAAGCACTTAGCACAGTGTCTGGTACGTAGTAAAAGCTAAATAAATGTTAGCTGCTGTATTAGTGATGTTTTGACTAATTACTGATTGCTGTTTAATAGAGTAATTCTAAATAATTACGTGCAAACGAGATAGAAGTTTACTTCTTTCCCATATTATGTCTAGATAGAAGGCCCAGGGCTGACTGTGGTTCCACAGTTACTAAGGACCAGGTTCTTTGTACCTTGATGCTTGTATACAGTTGTCCCTTGGTATCCATGGGGAATTGGTTCCAGGACCCCCCATGGATGCCAAAATCTGTGGATGCTCAAGTCCCTTATTTAAAATGATGTAGTACAGTCAGCCCTCTATGTCCACGGGTTCTGCATGGGTTGAGTCCATGGATGTGGAAACTGCAGATATGGAGGGCCCCTGTATCTTCCATCTGTCATTTCAGATATAGCAGAACTCTTATTTTTAAATGAGACTTCATGATTGCCTTAGCTGAATAGTAGCTGAGACTATGACCAAAACTTGGATGTTACTTGGGGCAGACATTCTTTTCCCCACGTCAGTTCGCCAGGGCAACAGTTCAGGAAAATGTACATGGACTTACAATATTTGTCCAGATCTGTTTGGTTTCTAAAGCTGGATTTAAGATATTCAGGGTTTTTGGTTGCTTAGCTTTTAGCCTAGTTAGGACTTCTGGGCTACTGCGGTAATTACACTGAACTGTTCTCCATCTTTCTTAAAAACCTATAGAACTTCCTAAAACTTCATGAAAATTGATTTAGCTTGTTTTAATAAGGAGAAAAACTGTTTCAAAGACATTAAACAGCTTAGTAAACTCAGCTGAAGAATGAACCTGTGTTTATGAATAGCCCAACATCCAGACAAGATCCTCCCTTGCTTTTGGATTCTGTTTTGAGACCTTCGCAGTGAAGACTTTTCCTGGATTGAAAAAAAAAAAAAGATAACAACAAAACAATACCCAAAGAACTGAAAAACCTAACAGCCTTTTGATCAATCAGTGAATCTGGTTTCTACTGTTTAACATTAGCTGCTTTTAGGGCTTGGTGTGGACAGATTTTACAGGGAGGCAGACTCGGGCTTTGTGATTTCATGTTGCCTTCCTGTAGGGATGCAGCGTTTCCATTGGATGAGTCCAGAATTCTGTTACTGTCATTGACTTTACATAGTGATAACATAAAACAGCGTTAAAGAAAGAAAATCCCACACCCTTGGTAATAGTTGGTAGCAGAATTTTATTTTTAGAAAGCAAAATTTGGAACCAACTGTATTTATTATTTTTAAAGTTTTTAAAGTATTTTTGTAACGTGTGTTTCGCTGTTATCATTACTCTACATATGAATGCTTCTATATTTTAAACAAAATATTCACTAATATTTACCTTTCTGATAAGATATTTTATTTGCACGACTATTTTTAAAGCGTGTGCTCGTTTTGGTGGAGTTGCTCTTGTGGTGTTTAAACTATATTTACATATTTTCCTCTTCCTTATGAATGTCTTGTTTCTGACATAAGACTAAATACCAAATGCTTTTTTTGTGTGGTTGTTGGAGAGCTTACAGATAGAACACACGCACAAAAAGAATGTTTATTATTAAATAAATACATTTATATTTCATTTATAAAGAACAGTTTTAGTTATTTTTGTAAGCTTTTAAATATATTGCTGTTTTATTTATTAGTAAAACGTACTTTTAACATTTCAGTGTATTTTCTTTCTACAAGTTCTTTTTCAATGTATACCAATTACCCACACCTATATAATAAATTAGAATCTAAGTGTGTGTGCATAATGTGTTTGTATACATATATATAAAATATATATCATATATAAATATACAATATATACTGTGTAAATAATATTATATTGTAAAAATTCCCCTTGTCAATAATTATACTTTGTGAATACGCTTTTAAATAACTGCCTAGTACCACAGTACATTGTGTGATATACCACATCTTACCAATTCCCTTGTTGTTGAACATTTAGATGTTGTGCTATTAGAAAAAATGCTGCAGCAAACATCCCCATATATTTATCTTTGTAGCCCTCATGATTTCCCTAGGATAAATTCCTAGGAATAGAGTTACTGGCTTAAAAGGCTATTAAAAATTTTTTAAGGCTCTTGATACGTAATGCCAAATTCATTCATTCAATCAAAAAATATTTTCTAAGCACCAATAATATGTGGTGCTGTCAGGATACAACAATGAATAAGACAGTCTCTGCTATCAACTCACAGTCTAGTTGGGGGACAGACATAGGTATGATTAAGCTCAAGTCCGTGCTCTCCAGAGAGGTTGTATTAATTTACATGTCACTAACATTGTCAATATATGCAGGTAGTTCTGGAATGTGTATGTGTGTTCTTTTGAATTCGGGCATCATGGAATACTTTATAGGAAATAAAATATTTGTGTTTTGATTAGTACATATCCTGAATCACATACCTAATAATTTTTGACATTAGTGATTTAGAAAACCTAATTCATTTCAGTATCCTCATTTCTTTACCAAGGCATTCGTCTACATTTGTATTGTGTTCTCATTTCCATAGCTTTACAAGGTCTTTCCTACCTTGTTCTTCCAGTGTCTTGGTACTTTCTGCCGCTGACACTACAGAGTAGAACCCTGCACTTACGCTTGGAATGGTTGATAAAGACTCATTTGCTTAAAACTATCTTACTACGATTTTGTTCTCCTTTTCAAAGGAGAAAGACCCTTATTTTATATGTGTTCTTTATAAATATGGACAAGGCATGTAAGAGTGGAACCTAAATACCTCTAGTAGTGAAAACTCATGGTAATGCTATTATATTTAATTTGTAGATTCTCCAATACCTATTAAGCTCTGCCTTAATAATTCAGGACAAAAACAGCAGATTTCCCAGTTTTCAGGACAGTAGATTGATGGGTTGTATTCATATAACTCGTATATTAAATACCTGGCAATCAAAGGCAATTATTTGTCATCAGAATAGACTAGTGACATTAAGGAGGGGAAAACCCCCATGGTTTTAGTGTTGTCTGAGTTGGGAGACCAAATGTGGTTTTCATGGAGCACTGAGCTGCACTCCCATGTCCAGAATATACAGTCCTTGGGAATAATTATCCTGTTCACCACTCGATAGATTTCCCACATGTGAAGGCTGCCAAGCTCCTCTGGCTTCTAATTTAGGAGCTAAAGAGATTTCCTTACAGGGCTCAACACTGATCTTTGAACAAATGTATGGCCTTCTCCATTCACTCAAAAATGGCTCCAGGTGGGCACTGTACCAAGTGTGGCAAGATAAATTATGTGACTGAGCTGTTTTCCAAAACATACTTTTTCACAGTAATATAGCTAATGTTTTTCTGCTCCACTGGAATTCTCCAAGACTGTCTTTATGACTGCGCGTATGATCTCCGTCCCTAAATGGGTAAACAAACTATTTTAATAAATAATGAGGGATGGTATAACTTCTACCACTTCACACTTATAGTTTTATCCATTTGTATTTCATCTGATCTTGATGAAGTACATACTTTTATTTAGCAAATAAAATAAGTGAAGTAGATTGCATATTACACCATGGAAATTCTGAAGATTTGTACTTTTAGGACAAGTTTTTAGAGAGGTAGGGGTTTCCGTTTGATTATTATTTGGATTCCTGGTTTAATATATCCTTAAATTTTATATTTGAGTTTATATTTGATAAAAGGTATCTTGGTATTGGTAATCTCTTGGGACTTAAATTTTTCAGGCAATATTATGTTGCCAAGATACATTCTATATTTTTGCATGTATCAGTAGTGCACTCTTTTTGAGGACTGTGTAACATTCCACAGTGGGAATGTACCTACATTTTTTAATACATATTCTTGTAAATAGACATTTGGGTCATTTCCAGACTTTTTTTTTTTTTTTACTCTGAAAGCCCTGGTCATGAACATTCTTGTCTATGTCATCTGCTACACATATATAAGAATTCCTCTGGTTTTTACTACTTTGGAGTGGAATTCCTGAGTCATAGGGTATCTGAGTGTTCAGCTTTATAAGATAATGCATTCATGCCTTCCAAAGTGGTTGTAGCAGTTTACATTCCTACCAGCAATACTTAAGAAATCTTGTTTATCCATATTCTCTGTAAACACTTGATAGTATCAGACTTTAAAATTTTTGCTCAGTATGTGAGTTTATAATGGTCTTCATTTGCATTTCTCTGATCACTATTAAGGTTAAATGTTTATTCAAATACTTATTGCATATGTATTCCTTCTTTTGAAAAATGCCTGTCCATGTCTTTTGCCTAGTTTTAAAAATTGGATTGACTGGGCTTTTCTTCTTATTATTGGAGTTTTTAATATATTCTTGATACTAATCCTTTGGTGATTTTATAGATGGGAGATATCCTCTCCCAGTTTGTAACTTGTTTTTTTCAGTTTTTCTGAGGTGACTTTTAATGGTGAGACATCCTTGATTTTAACAGAGTCAAATTTATTAATATTTTATAATGAACACTTCTCTGTCTTTTAAAGAAAACCTTTCCTTTCAAGGTCAGAAAGAACTAAAATATATTTTCCACTAAAATTAAAAATTTTTGCTTCTAATATTTAGTCCTGATCCATCAGGAATTAGTTTTCATATGATGTGAAGCAGAGGTTCAGTTTTCATTTTTATCACCTAATTCACCATCTCTGTCATATATTAAAGTCACATATGTGTGTGGGACTTTTTCCTGAGCTCTCTTCTATTCCATAGGTCAATCTGTTTATCCCTGCCTGGAGTCATGTTCTTTTAATTGGTTCTTAAGAAGAAGTCCTAATATTCGATAGGGCACAACTCCCCTCCTTGCTCTTCTGTTTCAGAAGTGTCTTGGCTGTTTTTGGCTTTTTGTTCTTCCATGAGAGTTTTAAAATCAGCTTCTAAAGATCCATGAAGAACCTTCTTAGGATTTTAGTTAGCATTGTATTGAATTTTTAGGTCAATTTGGAGAGAATGTCATCTTTATGATATTAGGTCTTCCTAATTATGAACCTGGTATATCTCTCAATCTATTTAGGTATTGTTTAATGTCTCCCAATAAAGTTTAAAACATTCCCGTGTTTGAATCTGGCATCTATTTATTCCTAGTTACTTGATATTTTTAATGCTAATTATAAATCATGTCTTCTAAATTATGTGTTTTAGTAGTTTATTGTTGGTGTACAGAAGTGTGATTAGTTTTGGTATCTTGATCTTATATCCAGCCATCTTGCTAAACTCTTTTTGAAAAAATAATGTTATTTGTAGATTCTTTTGGGATTTCTGTATATACGTCATAGTTGACATTTTTATCTCCTCTTTTCTATTCTTATTACCTTTTTTCCTTGTAGTGTTTAGGAACTCCATGACAGTGTTGACTAGAAGTTACAATAATGGGCATTCTTTTCTTGTCCTTGATTTTAAAGGCCATGCTTTTCATGTTTTCCATTAAGTGTGATGTATATTATAGGGTTTAAAAAATTAAATCAGGTTAAGGATATTCCATTCTCTATTTCTAATTTACTTAGAGTTTTTATCAAGAATTTACCTCAAATTTTACCAAGAGCTTTTCTGAATCTATTGATATACCAGTTTTCCTCCTTTAAACTTCTAATGTGTTAAAATTTAAAATAACTAAAACTAAACAATCTGCTTTTAAGCTATACATATGATAAACTACGTATTAAAAAAACAAGTCAATGATAAGTACATGACTTAGCAGAACAGTTAACCCAGGTGGGATGGGAAAAATCACTTGATAGATGTAAATTGTTGTTAATGTTCTAGTTCTCATGTCAGGTGATAAGTTCATGAGGGTATAGTACATTGTCTAAAAATACAAATATATGCATAAAAACACAAATGGTTAAATACAAAGCAGATCATGAATGGACCATTAAGGAAAGATAAGTGTATGTGTTATGAACTAAGAATGATAATTAATACAGTTCTGTGGTAAAATAATAAATTTACATTTCTTTATGAGACTGTTGCATTTATTCCTGGATTAGTAAGAAGCGTCTTTTAAACATGCCAGTATTCTTCATTGTTATTGGTTAAGTTCCTCTTCTTTAGAGACCTTTTGAGCAGTTTTTGGTTATGAAACTTAATGTCATGGACTCATATGTACTTTAGGGTCTACACCTCCTAAGAGTGGTAAGTTCTATGACTATTCCTGTGTTCTCCATTGTTTAGTCCCCAAACTGCTCGATGATTAAATGGCCCTCATTTTAGGTTGACACTTTGTACACAATGTTCTGTAGTATATAGAGGGCCTCACTCTTTTCTTTTGGTTTCTTAGGCCACACACTTCTGTATTAAATATGCTGTGAATTTCCATCCTACCCCCATCCCATCCATCTCATCATGTGGTGCTGTTGTATGAGGTTTGTAGTCTATGGGGAGGAAGACTTGGAATGTATTATGGTGATTGTGAACATTTGGAATGAAACAGACCTGAATTTGAACCTTGGCTCTTCTCTTTCCAGCTGTGTGGTCTTTAGAAAATTTAATAACCACTCTGAGCATCAGTTATCTGAAAAATTTGCATGCCATCTTCTCCAAGGTCTTTGTGAGTGTTAAACTGCATCTATTATTATTATTATTGTCATATCACCATCATATATAATTAATTTTTGAATCTCCAAGTAGAGTGGATGCAGTTTCAAGCTACTGGTCTGGTTTTTCCCTTAAGTGTACTAAAAGTGCCAGTTGTTTTATTCCCGAAGTTCTGAAAAGAACCACAGTGCCAAAATATCCTTATCTTTACTTTTCAACCAGTGATTTTTTTCTATTCTGTCTGAGCTAGTTCTGGAGAGAGGGGAGAGACAGGCAATCATGTGGCTTACAGCCAGACCCTTTCTAAGCATCGCTGATAAATGGAGGTGTTCGGGCTGATCTCAATGCTGGGAACAATACTAACAGCGACTGCTCCTGTACCGAGCATCTCTGCAGCAGCCACTGTACTGAATGCCTTACCCTTAGCATCTCACTGGATTCTCACCCAATCCCCCAAAGCAGATCTTTCACCTTCATCTTAACATGAGGAAGTTGGGGCTTGGAGAGTAACTAGCCCAGTGTCATGCAGTTAGTAATTTTCAAAACCAGGAGCCACCCATGGTCTTCTTGACTCCAAAACCCACACTCATAACCACTGCCTATGCAGATGCTGTTTCCTGGAGAATCTTTATATCCCATTTTCTGGATTCTGACTTGAAAGTGTGTGGAGCCGAGAACTTAGCGGGATCTGCTGAGTGGGTGATAGTTGGATTCTCTGTGCCATTTGGGGGAAGCCAGCCCCTCCTGAGGCAAGAGAGGCTTTGGAAACTTTGGAGGCTAGTTGACCATTTTCTATTAAAAATTCAATCTAAAATGAGTTAATGCTGGGATTGGTAGGTTTGAGAGATTTTGCATTATCCACTTCGGGTAAGAACATTTAGATATGTGACCTTCATGGCTGTATTTTGGATTTTTAACTCAGAAAACTAGAGGGTTTATAAAAGCCTTTGGAAAATATCTGTAGCATGCTGAAATAAACTGAGAGCTTCATAAAAATATGCATTAATGCAGGAATCCACTGCCCTCACACTAAGCACAAGAGATCTCTGTTGAACCTTGGGAAAAATAAACTTACTCCCTTGGCTTTTATGGAGGTGGCACTAAAATTTGGTGGTTATGCCCAGGACTAGGGTAGCGGCATAGAAGGAAAGCAGTCTGCAGGAGCCTTCGGGTTCTTTAAACACAACCAAGTGAAGCATTAACATAGTCTTTACAGAATGAAGCCCTGATTCCTTCATTCCATACTGACAGCCGATTTTTTGAAAAAGAAATTCAACTTAAAACGTTAGTTTGCTCTTCTACTTTTACTAAGTATTTAATTAATGATAATTAACCAAAGCACAAAAGGATAAAAATTTCCACTTAAAAGCCTTTCCTTCTGTAGCACACCAAAAAAGTGACACAAAGTTTTAGGAAGAATTGTTACATTTTATTTTTTGCCCTTTTGCTAGTTCCCTACCTTGATCCAGTTAATATTAAAATACTCAAGAAGCAGTCATCATTCATCTTTCAACTTGATGAACAAGTGTTTTCATTGCAAATGAAGTATGTCCTGTAAATGATTAAACATTAATAAAAACTAGAATCAACCTGATTTGTTTCAACACCTCTGTTTCTCTGCAGGAGGTAACATTTTTCTGTCAGTTTGTCAAAGTGTTATTTTTGCAGCCTCCCTTTTGCTCAAGTAGTGTGTATGTGGCTTGGTTTTGAATTCAGTAAAGAATATGACTGAATTCTAAAGTGAAAAATAGTATCATAACTCTCAGATTCTGTTTATAAAAAGGTTGCAAACGTGCTTACAATACATTTAGAAATTTGTGACTCCTGAGAGTTTCTATGGCATCCCTCAATATTCAGCATTTATAGTGTATTTAAGTTATTGGTAACATTGAATAAAATGCAGTATAACATGACAATCCTATTAGGATTTCCATTTAAACAGCCTAAGATAGCGGCTGTTTCTGCCTTTGAAAGAAGTTGGGTTCAACATTCCAGTTCAACCAGTTGATCAATTGACCTTTTTTCAGTATTCTTTTGTACATCATTAACAGAGTAATAATCACTACTCTTTAGTTTACATCCAATACTTCGTTCTTTAATTTACTCCTAACATGTGGAAGTACATTTTCTGCCATTTTTATGTGTTTTGAGGCCAAGTTTGTTTTCTGAATTCCTACTTCTGTTCACCAAGCGAGGTAATTAATCACTATTGGAATAGATTTACTCATCCAAACATTGACTGGCACGTGGTAGGTGCTCAGTAAATAATATTTGAATGAATAAATGCTGGACAGTGAATGCAGGGACCTTTGGGCCTCTCTGCATGTCTAATTCAGTGGTCATGTATTTAGGGGTTTAGAGTGAACTTTTCCTTTCATATCACTGCTATCTATGTAATTTTTTGTTTTGTTTTGTTTTGTTTTGCGGTACACGGGCCTCTCACTGTTGTGGCCTCTACCGCTGCGGAGCACAGGCTCCGGACGCGCAGGGTCCGCGGCCATGGCTCACGGGCCCAGCCGCTCCGTGGCATGTGGGATCCTCCCGGACTGGGGCACAAACCCGCGTCCCCAGCATCAGCAGGCGGACTCCCAACCACTGTGCCACCAGGGAAGCCCGTAATTTTTTTTGTTTTGTTTTGTTTTTTGCGGTCTCACTGTTGTGGCCTCTACCGCTGCGGAGCACAGGCTCCAGATGCACAGGCTCAGCGGCCATGGCTCACGGGTGTAGCCGCTCCGCGGCATGTGGGATCTTCCCGGACCGGGGCACGAACCCGTGTCCCCTGCATTGGCAGGCGGACTCTCAACCACTGCGCCACCAGGGAAGCCCATATGTAATGTTTTAAAACTTATCCTTACCTGAATGGTTTAAAGTTCCAGTCTTTAAATATTACCTTCAGACTTAGATAAAAGTAAAATTATGGCATTGGCTATAAGTAAGCAGGGAAATATATTAATTTCTGGTTTCTAAGAGGGTTGGAAAAAAGACTTTCCTAGAACGAGCATGATTCCACTCTAATTAAGAACTAAAATTAAATTAAATGGCTCTGGTTGCATTAGGACTTGGCAGTAACTCATGAGTGGATCATCCCTCCCTTGTTGGTTTTATATACGTGCTTTGCTGGCAAAAATGCTGATTGTTAATTTATTGATACCAAGCAGTTATAGAACCAGTTTTGTGTAATGCATTGAAAACTAGACTGAAGGGTATCACACGTTTGGATTATTGTACTTGTTTTTGTTCTCTTTTACATCATGGAATTGCATGTGCACATATAAAAATAACCCTGTTGATGTTATCAATTCATTTTTTATATTTCAGAATTTACTTTCCGAGATATAGTTGAAAGTTTGTGCTCTGTAAGAGTAAAGTGACAAGTCCTTTGAATGATAACCTGAAATAATCTATTATAATGAGAATACATGTTTTAATGCTTTTTTTGAAGTATACATTTTTGTTTTGATGTGAAGGGAAATGTGCACTTAAATCCCTAAATATATGAATTAGATATGCAGAGAGCAGAGAGGCCAAAAGTTCCCTTCCGTTCTGGTTACAGAAGGAATATCGTCTATATTTAACGTAGTAGATCTCTGCCATATAGTGGTGCTATGGCAGAGTCACTGCAGTGACACTGTCATTCCATTAGACATGTTACTTTAGTTTTACCCTTTTATTTTTAGCTTCATCACTTTCTTCCAAAGTTATTGGAATAAAAAGTCAAGTGTTCAGACTCGGCCTGTGATTCAATTAACTTGAGATTTTATTTTAAAAAGTATCAGCTAGGACTTGATTTACTTAAAATATGAAATGAAAGTATCCTTCTGTTATTTAATAGAGTAATCTCAAATCATGTTACTCAACGGGACTGCTCTTGGCATTTCAAATATGTAGTTAAGTTTTATGTTGACCTAGTTAATATCTCTGAAGTCGGTAGAGTGTGGCCGTTTGGATTCTCAGGCAGAGGTGTGCAGATGGAGTTTGGGAGGCAAGATGTTTATTAGGAGCCTTACCTGTAAAAGGGAGGGGGAGGAAGCATATTTGGGCAGAGGGAGAAGCTGAGCTTCCTGCAGACCTGGCGAGCCTCCACCAACTGGTTGCCAGTCAGTAGTGTCCTGTGTTGGCTGAAGTGGCTGGCTTTCTCTCCCCCTTGCTCAGTCACTGAACGCAGGCCATCCAGGAAAATGTGTGACCTCAGGCAAGAGGCTCTGAGCAGCTGAGGCTGCCTGGAGAGCTGTCTGCTGGAGGCTGTCTGCCGACCACACTCGCCACAGCTGGGCGGAAAGTCCTTCTCGAAGGGACTGAGCTCTACCATGTGGGGCTCTCATAATTATTATTAACAGTAATACTTATCTGTTGTACACTTATATCATTATCTTCATCTGACCAGTGAAAAATAGAGGCAAGACAGTTTGCTTAAGATCTTGTGGATAGGGCTTCCCTGGTGGCGCAGTGGTTGAGAGTCCGCCTGCCGATACAGGGGACACGGGTTCGTGCCCCGGTCTGGGAAGATCCCACATGCTGCGGAGCGGCTGGGCCCGTGAGCCATGGCTGCTGAGCCTGCGCATCCGGAGCCTGTGCTCCGCAACGGGAGAGGCCACAACAGTGAGAGGCCCGCGTACCGCAAAAAAAAAGAAAAAAAGAAAAAAGATCTTTTGGATAATTCTGGGCAAAGCTAGAAAGAGTAACTTGTGTGTCCTGTTCTCTTAGCCTTCAGCAAACTGACCTCATGCTACAATGGACATATTATTTTTAAATGGGTGGTCAGTGTATGTGAGGAAAAATGCAAGGGGAAGAAATCGTAGCTACTCAAGAGCTGGCATGGTGACTGAGAAAGGGCCAGGGTTTAGATTCCAGCTGACTTGACCTCCCAGTTCATGCTCTCTCTGGCTCTGTGACAGATAAGTCCCTGGTCACTCTGACCTTTGGGGTTCTGATTGGTTAATAAAAGGAATGAAGTTGGCGCATTGACTAAATAGTGTAGGTGAAAGTACATAGTATTAGTGTTCATAGCAGGGAGTGCACACAGTACACGTTAATTTACTTAAATACCCAAAACAAGTTGAACTGTAAAATGTTGTTAAAGAAATGAAGATTTGAACTTAAAGTCAGAGAGAACTTTTTCTCCCTATTTTTTTTTTTGTATCTCTCTTATGCCTTTAGTGTTGATGTATTAGGAAATGAATTAACAGATTTTTTTCTTTCTAGAGAAGTTGCTTCTGCAATGTGGAGCCGTTCTAGACAGATGCAACAGGGCACTTTTTTAAAAAAGGAGAGGAAGAAGCATGGAATGAAAAAGATGGGCTGAATCAATAGATATTTGTGGGGATGCTTATTGGGGACCAGGCCTTTTTAAAATTTTAATGATATAGTTCATTAGAAGATTAATGAAAGTAACAGATCTGAGGTCATTAAAGACTGCCCACCTGTCCCTTTCCCACAGCTGCCTGCTGGGTTTAGCCTCCCATTATTATCCTCAGTTTACTGAAGTAGGCTGGCAACAATTTTCCACCTATCTACTGTAGGCCCACCTTCAACCCATTCTTCATGCTACAGAAATTCTGATCCCAGTATTTCCTACTTCCCATTACTTTCATAAAGGCCAAAATATTGGGTTGGCTGAAAAGTTCGTTCGGGTTTTTCCCTAAGATGTCACAGAAAAACCTGAACGAACTTTTTGGCCAAGCCAACTCTTGGCACTGACTGTTGCCTGGAGCCACCAACTTCACCTCTTACTGTTTACATTTCCAAACCCAAGCCTACAACCTGTGCCCCTCCTTCTCCCCATCCTTCTGCCTCACTAGCTCCTCCAACGGGCTCTGCCCCTCTTGGTTCAGGCCTTTGCCCTTACTGGTTCCTAATCTTGGACTGCCCTTTCCCTTTCCTTCTATACCTGGTTAGCTTCTACTCGGTGTACACGTTACTTCCTTTGGTAAAGCTTTCGCTAATACCTAGACTAGATTGGGTCACCCTCTTCCTCTTCTCTAATGCTCTGTTTTAGAACTGATCATAACAGGTAATAACATGTTTGTTGCCAAACCAAATTTGGGTCTGCTCGCCTGCACACATGTGCAGTCAAGCCAATCTACTGACGCCGGGTTGTAGTGAAGGAAGGTGCAAAAGCCTGAACTCCTGGAAGGGTTTCAGCAAAGCATTTTTCTTTTAAAAGCTCTTAAAATTTATTTCAGTTTGAAGACGTAAATTAAATTGTTGCAATTCTGTGGCTTTTTTGCTAAATTCTTTTTTTTTGCGGTACGCGGGCCTCTCACTGTTGTGGCCTCTCCCGTAGCGGAGCACAGCCTCCAGATGCGCAGGCTCAGCGGCCATGGCTCATGGGCCCAGCCGCTCTGCAGCATGTGAGATCTTCCTGGACCGGGACACAAACCCGTGTTCCCTGCATCAGCAGGCGGACTCTCAACCACTGCGCCACCAGGGAAGCCCCCGTTGAATCTTTTTGAATGAAGCATTTAGAAGGCTCATGTAATCCTCTGCTGACCAGCCTGTGCTTCACACCTCACTTCTGGGGCCATCTAAGGATGAATATGTGCCAGTGTAAATCCCACTCACATTAAGCTGTACATTTGCTATACCACAAAGACTAGGAACCAAGGCTTTACTGTGATGTCTACCATTTAAAAAAAAATTCTGATCTTTGCTTAAACCTGGTACTCTTCATATTTTAGTGTATACTGTCATGTCAGGTTAAAAAATATATGGTACTTTTGATTTATTAAAAGTTTATTTTCCTTAATCAAGTCATTGAATTATGAGAAGTGATAATTTTGAATATTATTATTAAAACCAGTTGTTTTTTTTTTTAAGGACTCATTTTTTAAGGGGAGGGAAGATCAAGTACTTCATCCACTTTTTCTCCTAAAAACTCTCCTAATCTGATGTTTTTCCTTGGACCCAAAGCTCATCTCTTTACAGCATCCAGTGTCTTGTAAGGAAGAGCTGGGGGAAGAGTAGGATAGAAGTGAAGAGTGGAAGTCTGTAGTTTGCTTACAAGAGCTAATGTAAACCTTCTCATAATAAGTGCATTTCTTGGCCATTTTATGCTGGCCTGAGTTCAGGCTGGCCTACTTTAAGATGGACATTTTCTATTTTCATAGGAAACACATGGAATGTCTGGAATTCTGCTGAGAAAAAGGAATCTGCATCCTGCTGTGAAGCAGCCAAATGCTTGCTTTTTGTTAGTTGTGGTCTCAGACTTCAGTTCCAAAGGCATCCTAAAAATCACACACGACTGACCGATGTTCAATACTGTATCTTCAACCGAAAAAATGAGAGAGACTATGTATATTTAGTTTGAAAAATTTGAAAATTTGTGTTTCATTCACTTTGATAGTATGGTTTAACTGGCCATTTTATCTTTTATTTTGAAACCCTTTACTTTATAAAATGTTCCATATGGATATTTACTTTCACTTTGAATAAAGTAAAACAATCGATACTTTAATTGTTGCATCTTTGACATTCCTGTGGCTCCTATATATGAATGCCAGAACTAATGGACTAAAAAATAGTTCGGAATCATTCATGCAAATAACAATATTGAAATCATAATAACAATAACTTTATTTGGAACTTTTTCTTATCTTTTTTTAATTACTGTTAAAACTACTTCTTGTAAATTGCAAGCTTACAGATTTATAGACAATGTTAGTCTCTCTAAGTCTTGGCCATGTCATTCTACCATACGTGTTAATTGTACCAGGAACAGGGCTGGCTGAATTTTTTAGTCACACAGACATAGCTTTATCTTATTTTACTTTTCAGTGCAACCTGCCATTTTCACTTTAAGGAAACATGAATTGATAGATCAATAGAAATGATTAACACAGAGTTTCCTGTTTCACTGTTTATTCCCTTCATGATTAACCAGAAGCTTCAAACAGCTGATATATTATTTAATTTTTAAGTTTACTGAAGTTAGTAAGTATGTGTGATTCTTCTAAGAGCATCAGTTTCCACATTGTGAATGTAACCTCTCTTGGGAAACACAAGAATTCAAGAAAAAAGGAAATTAGCTGTTTTTCTTGCATAATCATTATCTTGTAGGAATCCACACAGAAAAATAGCTATTGTGCTTTGAAGGAATTTTTTTATAAGTGGCTTTTGTTTAGCTCTGTGTGGTATGGCCCAGAAAAAAATCTGGTTTGTTCTTATTAGTAGCTTCCTACCCTGTGTTTTATTTAGTACAATTAATTAGTTAAAACTTTACTCTGCTTTTGTTAGTAGGCAAAATAAAATTATCAACTACCTCCATAAGAACAAAAATCTTGAAATCTAAGGATGTGGATTGGTGGAAAATGAAAGCTCTTTTTCGTGTCGGTGAGATAAAGTGTAGTTAATTGACTTTGCCATGGAGTTAGTCTATGACTTTGGGGGGAAAACATTTTCAGTTTTTAGTTTTGACATTACAGACTTAGACTATCTTTTCATCAAGTTAAGTGGTACTCTACTTGTCAATTTTATGTCTAGATGACTTTTGCAAACAAAGAAAAGTAATGTTTTGGTTCTTCATTAAATAGGTGTTTTATCTTAAATATTTTTTTGTGAAAAAATATGCGATGAAATTTGGAAATTAATTCATAAAGCAATTTTGGACGTTTCCCCCAGTTCAGTTAAAGAAACTTTAGATCAATTGAGGCATTGATTTAGAATCCAGTAAGTGGTACATAATCAGGCACGGTCTTTCCTCTTAAATACCTTGTTTTATAGTGTGGAATGAGAGTCAAAATAAGGGAGAATATATTTTTTAAAAGTCCCTCTTATGTTCTAGGAGGGATACAAATGTTATGGGAGCAATTAATTTTCCCTGGATGTAGTTGGGGGGTCATGCTAATTGATTGGGAGTGGTGGTAGAAAAAGATGTAATTTTCAACAAATATTCAAGGAATTTTTATTGCACACCTACTATAGATGAGCACTCTTGCACATGTTAGAGAGCCATTGTGAACAAGACATTTCTGCTCTTAGGAGCTTATATTCAAGTGGGAAGAAATAGCTACTTTTGACAAATAGGTTGTATTTTCAAAGGTAGAGAGGGGGGAAGTATTTTCAAAGATAGAGAGGAGGGAAGTTATTTCTGTACTTTCTCCCCTTGAATGGGTCATAGATGCTTTGTGGAAGGTCAAGAGCACATGTCAGGGACTTAGCCTTGGTTGGAGGAGGGGCACCTCTCTTTGGTAATAGGAAGGGGAAAGGGAAAATGGGAATCGAGGCAGAGGTTTGGAACTTGATGGTGGGATTTTCAAGAGCTCTTTGCTAAAGATGTTAGTTTTCCCAGCCAAGTTGACTGAGGTCATCAGGTGAGGTTGGGGTCCAGGTGTGTGTTGAGGTAGTTGATGGAGAGAGGAGCAGGAGTGAAATAATTGTCTGAGCTGGGAGTGTACACTTAAGAGAAATACAGCAGGATTTCTGGGCAGCATTGAGCTGAGCAATCACAAATCTAAAACAAAATACATCTGCCTGGTTTGATTTTTCCCTATTAATAGTCTAATATTCAGCTCCTTGGCTACAGGTTAATGTCTGAGTTCATCTAGGGCTGAGGTTTTGATTGACTGCAATAAATTAGATGACTAGATGGATTCTTGACCAGTTTTATGTAGATCTGATGGAACCCATATGTTTATTTTAAAAATCCATTAAAATGTGCTCATTTAGCCCAAATTACAACAGATTTCTTAATTCTAATTCTTTTCGAACATAAATAAAGACTTTTGCAAATTGACATTAAATATGGCCCACCCTTTTTTAATTGCTTGCTTTTCTAAATGGAATAAATTGTATCAGGTGAAACTCTTATTGCTGAATGGTTTTTTTAGTTTTTGAAGAATAACATAATTTTAGTAACGCAAAAAACCCTGCTTTCTGCCAGTGCTGTCTAAATGTGAAGCCCCTTCCCCTGCCCCAACCCTGGCAGGTTATTTCATGGCTGCACTGCTCTCTGCATTTGTTTCTTTTAACAGCCCTTTAATGTTGTCAATTCAAAAAGCTTTTAGCTACCATTAGGAATGGATCCAAAAATCAGTGACAGAAATTAATAGACAATACGTTTGAACAATGCTTTGTTACATCCCATTGCACAATATCTGTCTCCATAAAATTCTTTTCTTGCCAGTGAAGTAGAGATTAAATAGAGTGTAGGATCAGTGAATAAAGCCTTAAGAAACATTCTTAAAACCTAGTTATCCCTTTAAGACTTCTGTCTGTTTCCTTTCTTATCTCCCCTTGGACAATGTTTTATCGTGGAAATTAATTCTGCAGCCCCTTTTGTTTCATACCTTATTTCTCTCAATACATTGCACATTGTTACTTCTGCTCAAGTTACTTTCAATGAAAATGGTTTAGTCCATTTTCATTCCTAATCTTATAAGGATGTATTATGAGTGTGCCAAGTACAGTTCCTATTGTTCTGATTTGAATATAACTACTTCTACCATAGAGACCTAAGAGTGAATTTTTATTACCTTTCCTTTACTTTATAGCAGAATTTAATTTGGACTGAGTATCAAGTTGGATATATTAATCCTAGATTTGAACACAAATAAGCAGATAGATATAGAGATTATTTGTATCTATTGAGATACAAAGTCAACTGTATATATTTATTTATACACTGGGGAGTGAATTTCTTCTGTTGTGATATCAGTTATTGGTGTATTTAGGATTCATCGTGTTAGTGGAACTATAGGTTTTGTTGAAAAACTCTGCACAAGTGGGTGTAGTAGTGTGATCTATGCATTTTCAAGTGGTAAGAGTTCTATTAAATTTAGTCACTATTATATGGCATTTAGGGGATTTGAGAACCACGGTGTAGACCTGTAAGGGATCTTTACACATTATGAATCTTTCAAGTTTTGGGCAGAATTAGTTTTATCAAAGCAAATTTGAACAAGAGAGCTTGCTTGAGTTTAGTAAGGATGTTATCTAAGATTATGTTTTAAATATGTCATTTTGTATTTTTGCTGGATAAGGTTTTTGCCAGTGAGAAAATATACTGAACACGAGACAGTAATCCTTTGGCTGTCTTTTGATTTATGGTCTCTTCTTTTATGCCATTAACCAGATTTGCAATTATCAGGGAGTTGTTTTGCTTTTCTAAGCGCTGTTTAATAGCACTTGCATTTTATTATCAATTAATAGGCTTTTTAAGAAAGTCAATTAATACAAGCATTAATTGTATCAATATTGTATTTTTCCTACAACTTAATGGATTTTTCTTAACCTTACAGTCCAGTGCTGGATATTAAGATAATCATCCCTGTCTAACTGAGGAAGTTGATTTAATTTCCCTGTACTGTTCAGTATGGAAGGCTGGAGAACACCTCACAGCCTATTAATGTATCCACTTCATTATTCTTCTTTGAGCAATATTATGCAAATTAATTGAGAAAAGAGTCACAGGGTGTATGACTACACATCTTTAATTTCCAAAACATCTGTTATTTTAAAGCATCTTACCTGCTAAATCTTTCCTTTTCCTTTTTAGGTAGATACTGGGACCCTCATTGATAATACACCTTCTAAAGGACCTTTTAGGTCCTGGGTTTTCAACTTTTCTAAATTTTTAAAAAACTGAAATAGAGTTGATTGAATTTAGTATTTATAGCTAATATTTTAAGATGATTAAATTTATTCTAGGCATGGCACATCTAGACTCCTGCTAACCAGTATAACTATTAAAATTAAAAAATAATGCAACTTGCCTAAATTTTTTGTTTTAGTACATTTGAATAATGACCTTCACCCCTCCTCACACCCTTTTCCCCACCCCCACTCCAGCCAGAAAGAGAGTAAGCAGTTGAACATGAAGTAAAAAGTCTTTTAATGTTATAGTTAGCTGTATTTTTGAAAACTGGATACCACCCTTCTTCCAGTTAGTCCTGTGACTCATTCGTTTGGGTTACAGTATCCTTCAGAGGGCGATCTAATAATTTTTCAAAGACATCCTGGCCTAAGACTATAACCTTGACAATGCTTACACTGTATTAGAAGGTGTTAATGGAATGAAGGAGAGCAGGCTTCTGAATGGCTGATTAAATAATATTTTTATAACCTTTAGTAATGTTAAACCAGTCAACCTTAGTGGAAAAAAAAAGAGTGATTTCCAGCTGGGCAGAACTCTACTAGATATGACCTAAAAATTAATATTTATGGTTAAGAAGCTATATCCCTCACAGAGTCAAATTTTCTCTGGTGTGTGACTTGAGGGAAGGAATAAGGTAATAAGTTAATTAGTTCTGACATCTGTAACCAAATCCATAGTGCTCTGAGTCTAGATTGTCACATTTTCAGCAATTTGGGCCAAATGAATTTTCACTGACAGTGCTCAGAAAAAAATATACCATCTTGAAGCTAATGGTGAGTGAGCAAAATCCACTTGGAATTGTCTTCTCATCTTCATATTATTCAGATTTTTCTCAGAGTAATCATGTAAATTAGGTCTTAGTATGAAAAGTATCCAAGTAGTAAGATTGTACAAAACAACCTGGGGTTGATTTAAGTAGGAAATTTTTACATTCACTAAACCAGGCTCAAAAGAGTCAAAATTAGTAGCAGAAGCTCAGCTTCCCCGTTATTTAGCCATCTCATCCTTAGGTATAGCTTAACTGGAAGTTTACCCTTGTTCTATATGTTGAAAGAGAGTTTGTTAAAATAAATAGGAGAAAAAATTCCAAGGGGAATGTTTAGCTCCTTAGTATTTTGAAGTCCCTAGTTTGCATACCAACAATCTTGTATGTTTTTCACTAGAGAAGTCTTCATTTTCTCAATTATTGCTTTTGGATTAAGGTGTGTATTTCAAACAGGAAAATTCCCTAGGATTTAGGATGCAGATGTTAAAATTTTATGTAAGATTCATTTTCAGCTTTCTTATGCCAAATAAATAAAATTTTACTCTAAGTAAATAATCTTTTGTTTTAAACCAGTAAGTTGTTACTTCTGTACTGTATGTTTTAAAGACTTTTATCAGCCATTTTTCATTTAGATTAGTGTTTTAACTTTGCTAAAATATCACCAATGTTACTTTCTGCTAGAAGAAATCTAACTGTAGGATTTAAAATCAAGGAATCATCAGTCTGTATAGGAGAGGGAGGATAAATCCTCAATTCTTTCCCTTTACCAGTTTTCAGAGTAATTACTATTGGGTGGCTCTTTGCTTCTAGGTCTTTCCAGTGGAGAGAGTTAAGATGTATATATTTTAAGGGGAAAATAGTCATGAGTTTATACTGTTATTTCCAATTCAAAATCACTACCACTAAGCTTCTTTTACTTTCATTTTATATTTGTGTCTCTTTTGTTTTACATTGAAAATCTTGGTTCCTAATGACATCAACACAATTATATATTCATTTTATCGGGAAAAAAAAAAAAAAAAATAAAATCAAGGAATCAATCCACTGGCTTATATTCCGTCAAAACTATTATAATATCATAAATATCCTGAGGGGTGGGATGGGGAGGGTGGGAGGGAGGGAGATGCATGAGGGAAGGGATGTGGGAGCAGATGTATATGTATGACTGATTCACTTTGTTATAAAGCAGAAACTAATTAAAAAATTAAAAAAAAAAAATCCAATAAGCCCTTCTGTCACTCTCTCTCTTTTTTTTTTTTCTGATTAGTTTAAACCTTTTCAATGAGTTCAGCTACTTCTTGAAAGTTGTTAAAAGGCCCACAGTAAGCTCCATTTGCCTGGTGTCTGGGGTGAAGAAAATATAAAAATTGCTGACATTTATGAGCACTTCCTTATGTCGGGGAGCAGATTGTCCTCCCTCTATTCCATGCTTAGCAAGAGGGAGGGAACCCAAGGACATTCTGCCCCTCTTTTTACTCCATTTTCCCCTGAGGGAGGTGGGGCTGCTAAGCTGATTGGCCCAAGCTGAGGATAGAAGTGTTGCTGGTTTTTACTTGCTGCTATGCTGTCAGGGCAGATGTGGGCCCCTCCTTCTCTCTTTCCTCTCTTGATTCTGGGGCAGGCTGGTCATTCTTGCCCTTGCAGTTGGTTGGGAGTTGGCCATTTTTCTTTTCCTTATAGATGGGTGCAGGTTCTGTCGGAATGGTGAGCAGGAATGGAAGGAGGAGGTCACAAATAGACTTGTGTTATTTCATGTTTTGAAATAATTTTTGGCCTCAGATACTGTATATTTAGAAGACATTTCAGAATTATGATTAAATTCTTGCTTTCATAAGAGGACCCAATGACGTTGAATTTTCTACACTATAGCATTCCAATTTTGGACATAAACTTGCAGTAAAAATTCCAGAATCAGAATATTATAGCATTGCATACACTGACAAAGCGTTCAGATTTATTCATGTAATGGATTTTTATTTATTATATATGAGGAAATAAACCAGTAGCAAATAAGAAAGAGCAAAGTGAGACAAACAAATTTCAGAAACCGTTTGAAAGGCCCTTGGCTTTTTTAAAAATTAACAGCTTTTTTGAGTTGTAATTCACATAATATAAAGTTCATTCTTTTAAAGTGTACAGTTCAGTAGTTTTTAGTGTATTCACTGAGTTGTGCATCCTTCACTGCTGTCAAATACCAGAAGATTTCTCTTACACCATACACATTAAGTGTCACCAGTCACTCTTACCACCAGCCCCCACCCTAAACCACTAATCTTTCTCTGTCTATGGATTTGCATAGTCTGGATTTTTTTTTTTTTAAAGTTAATTTTTTTTTTTTTTAAAGAGCTTCAAATGCTTAGCTTTGTATTTATTCATTTATTTGTTTATTTAATTTTGGCTGTGTTGGGTCTTCGCCTCTGTGCGAGGGCCTTCTCTAGTTGTGGCTAGCGGGGGCCACTCTTCATCGCGGTGCGCGGGCCTCCCACTATCGCGGCCTCTCCTGTTGTGGAGCACAGGCTCCAGACGCGCAGGCTCAGCAGTTGTGGCCCACGGGCCCAGCTGCGCCGCGGCATGCGGGATCTTCCCAGACCAGGGCTCGAACCCGTGTCCCCTGCATTAGCAGGCAGACTCTCAACCACTGCGCCACCAGGGAAGCCCTAGTCTGGATATTTTATATAAATGGAATCATATTATATGTGGACTTCTGTGTTTGGCTTCTTTCACTTTGCATAGTTTTCACAATTCATCCATTTTGTAGCAAGTATCAGTTTATTTATGGCCAAAAAATATTTCAATGTATGGAATATTTTGTTTATTCATCAGTTGATGGACATTTGCATTGTTTCCACTTTTTGGCTATTATGAATAATGTTGTTATGAGCATTCATATACAAGTTTTTGTTTGGATTTATTTTCAGTTCTCTTAGGTCTATATCTAGAGTTGGAATTTCTAGGTCATAGGGCAGCTCTATGTTGAGCTTTTCGAGGAATCCATTGACTTTTTTAAAAATTAATTTGTTTATTTTATTTAATTTATCTTTGGCTACGTTGGGTCTTCGTTACTGCACACGGGTTTTCTCTAGTTGCGGCGAGCTGGGGCTACTCTTTGTTGCGGTGCACGGGCCTCTCCTTGCGGTGGTTTCTCTTGTTGCAGAGCACGGGCTCTAGGTGCGCGGGCTTCAGTAGTTGTGGCGCATGGGCTTAGTTGCTCCGTGGCATGTGGGATCTTCCCGGACCAGGGCTTGAACGCGTGTCCCCTGCATTGGCAGGCAGATTCTTAATCACTGTGCCACCAGGGAAGCCCGAAGAATCCATTGACTTTTAATACAGCTCCTGAATAGGAAGCAGTCAAATACAAACAAGATTTTGGAATTAGATTATTTGGGATAAACTAAGTATTGCTATATCTAACTTAAAAATCATACTTTAATGCAACAGATTATTTTGTAATTATAGATAATTTAGGGAGACTTGTTTGGCTGTATAAGGTATGTTGATTAAAGGAATAGATTATCATGTCTGCTGAGGCTGAAAGAAGAATCAAATTTCCATGTAGAATATTGGTTAATTTGCATTGATATTTCATTGCCTAAAATGGTAACCTGATAATTAATGCTAATAGAGTACTCATTTTTTAGTAGGATGGAGTAAAAGAATATAACATAAATATTTAAACAGTGGAAATGTACCCACATGCTTAGTTTTATGTCAAAGTACATAGTCAATACTCTTGCCAAATGGCAAATTAATCAACGTCCCAGCAGCAGTGGGCCCTCAACCTGTCTGCCTTTTCTCTTCTGTACATAAGGGCATGAGATGGAGGAACACAAGATCCCCAGAGTATAAGGAGTTAGAAATAAGTGATTACCTCTTTCCCAGAAAAATGTAAGCTTTGATGATTCTCTGCTTTGTAGATAACAGGGTGCTTTCCTCATATCTCGTTTGATACTCACAAAAGCCATGTGAGGTAGGTTAGTTTGCTTACTTTATAGATGAAGAAATTGAAGTTCATATTGATTAAGAATTTGCCCAAGTTTCCAGCTAGTAAGTGGCAGAGTCAGGATTTGAACCCAGGTCCTCTGCTCCAGGCACCACACCCTCAGAAAATTATTCATTCCCCAGGAAGGGTGTTGGACGTCGTTGAGGTGTGTCCAGTTGCACGAAAGGACAAGCTTTGGAACAAGACTGTCTAGGTTGGTAACTTTGTTATGGTTTTTAGTTTCATAGGAGCTATAGGTGTAAGGGATTTATACCAAATTCTGTGTCGTACACATTTAAGTAACATTATGATAATGATAATTTAATTTGAAAAATCATTTACAAGCAGCCTGTGTAATATACTCAAGCATGAGAAGCGTTGTGACAAAGCATTGTGCTCTTGAAGTCTTTTCCTTCCTTACATTCCCATCTGAGCTGTTATAACAAACTCTTCACTGACTCCCCAGCCTCCACGCACTCCCTGCTCTAGTCTGGTCTAACAAAGGCATCTTTTTAGGGTTCAAACACATTCATGTCCTCCCTTCCTCTGTGTACAGATGTTCTCGCCTGGCATTCAAAGCCCCTTGGAATATGTACAACTGTCCTTTCAGCCTCATCTGATCTGTAGAATATATATCTCTATACTAGACATGGAGTTCTCTACCAAATTCCCCCCAAACACCTTCAGACTAATTACTCAGTGCCTTTGGTGGCACCCTCTCTATCCCCCATTTCCTTCTTTTTGTCCCATGCTCCCCAATCTTTACAGCCAGGTCAAGATCCTTCTTCTATGTCAAGCCTTCCTGTAAGACTCCAGGCAGAAGCAATCTCTCTCCCCTATTGTTGTTGTTGGTGGGTTTTTTTTTATGGTGGTAAAATATATGTAACATAAAATTTATCATTTTAACCATTTTTCAGCTTTGATGAGGTATAATTGACAAATAAAATTGTAAGATATGTGAGGTGATGGATATATTAATTAACTGGATGGTGGGAATCCTTTCACAATATATACATGTATCAAATCACCATGCTGTACCCTTTCAATATCTTAACATTTTAACCATTTTAAGTGCACAGTTCAGTGGTATTAAGCACATTGACGTTGTT
Source organism: Mesoplodon bidens (assembly GCF_964165515.1). Classification (NCBI taxonomy): domain Eukaryota; kingdom Metazoa; phylum Chordata; class Mammalia; order Artiodactyla; family Ziphiidae; genus Mesoplodon; species Mesoplodon bidens. The sequence goes on from NC_138178.1 coordinate 95,503,251, forward strand.
ATGCAGCCATCATTACCATCCATCCCCAAGACTTTTTCATCTTCCCAAACTGGCACTGAGTACTCATTAAACAATAACTCCCCAATTCTCCCTCCTCCCAGACCCTGGCAACCACCATTCTACTTTCTGTCTCTCTAAATTTGACTACGTACCCCATGTAAGTGGAAACATACAATGTTTGTCCCTTTGTGTTTGGCTTATTTCACTTACTAATGTGCTCAAGGTCATCCATGTTGTAGCATGTGTCAGAATTTCCTTTCTTTTTAAGGTTAAATCATATCCCACTGTGTGTGTGTATATACATATACCGTACACCACATTTTGTTTATCCAGTCATCCTTCAGTGGATACTTGGGTTGCTTCCACCTTTCAGCTATTGTAAATAATACTGCTATCAACATGGGTATATAAATGTCTGTTCAAGTCCCTGCTTTCAATTCTTTTGGGTATATACCCAGAAGTGGAATTGCTAGATGGTATGTTTAATTTTTTGAGGAACTGCTGTTTTATGCAGTGGCTGCACCATTTTACATTCCCACCACCAATACACAAGGGTTGCAATTTCTCTACATCCTCACCAACACTTGTTATTTTCTTTCTTTCTTTCTTTCTTTTTTTTAATAATAACCATCCTAATGGGTATGGGAACTGGTATCTTATTGTGGTTTTGATTTGCATTTCCCCAGTGATTAGTGATATTGAGCATCTTTTCATGTGCTTATTAGCCATTTGTATACCTTCTTTGGAGAAATGTCTATTCAAGTCATTTGCCCATTTTTTATTTGGATTGGTGTTTTATTGTCGTTGAGTGTACCTTGTTGTTTTTAAGGGCTTAGTTTGTATTTGTCTTATAACACTTTCCGTAGTCTGGCTTGCATTGGCATTGTTTGTGTGTGTCTTTTTCTCCCTTCTAGGCTGGGTGAGCCTCTAAAAGACAGCCATGTTATTTCAGTAGTATCCAGCACAGGTATTGCTCTATACATAGTATGCCTTAAATACCCACTTGTTAAATGTAGTAGAAGACAGTATAGTATTCATTTAACAAACACTTGAGTACTGACTGTGGTCAAGACTCTTTTCTTGGAGCACTGATCTGAGCATGGGGTGCATGGCCAAAGTAGGTGGAGGGCAGCAGTGGGGGTAGGGGAGGACTGGGGTGCAGTTGTTTGAACAATGTGGTGTGTAGTCTTTCCATGAGATCATGCCCATTTGAAAAAAAAAATACTATTGCGCAATAAGTAGAATCATGACTTATGTTTCAAATTTACATAGCTGATTTTTTGTTCTCCTACTTTTCTACCTTGCTTCTGACATTACTACCCTCAAGCCCCTTCTCCCATTGGGGCGTAGCTAATTGGAACATTAACTGCAAGGCTCAGATGTCATTGGGAGCAACCATGAAGGTAACCAGCCCTTTTCATCCTCCTCCCTTCAGTAGGAAGCTTAGGTTTTTGAGATCCTGTGGGTATTTTATCTTTGTTCAAAACTGATATTGTTGATATCAATATCAACTCAAGCTGTGAAAAGTGATAGTTTTAGCAAGCTATTAACAAACTGCTATTCAAGGGTACACCAAATCTTGTATGGTGACTCTTGACCTGGTAGCTGTGACGTCTGATAAGTGAGTCTCCCAGATTTAATTGTGACATGTAAACTCTGACCTGGGTAAGGGTGGGTTGTCAGCTCCAGGCGAGCCACCTATGTCCTAAGTACTGCAATTTAACTTTGGGTTTCCAAGGTCAGATCTATCAGATTTATTTCATTAGTATTAATGAACTAAATTCTTGAAGTTTTGGTAGAGGAATTATAAATTGTGCTGTTGAGCCTCTTTGCTTATTTCCATGACAACTACCTTTTAAATATTAGGAGTGATAGGCATTTATAAGTGTTCTCAAATGCTACCAAATTACTTCAGTTGAATTAACTGAAATCACATTATTCTCTAATATTAGCATTCTTGCTGCAAATCTACAGAGTTTGGACTTCATATAAATTAAACATTTTTAAAAAGTTAGGAGTTGGCTGAACACTTCTTTTCGTCATTTTTTATATGCTGTAAATTTTCTCTGTGACCTGTTTAGACTATATATTTTTCTAAAGTATGAGTCCCCAGGAAAATGGTGTAAAATTCACTTTTCTAGTATGCATTACATTTGTTTTAGGAGGAATATTTAGGAACTAAGAAGAGGTGCTTATGCATATTTTTTTGGTTAGTATCAATTGCCTGCAGATTATCTGTGATAAATTATAAAATTTGGACCTATTGTTCACTCAGGTCTAGCGTACTTTCTTGGTTTCCATCCCATCACTATTTGGTCTATATACTTAGATATTTTAAATAATTTAATTTTAAGCAAAATGATAGTGAGAAGATATATTTGTTGAGGGAGATAATTAAATGTCTTCATTCTAAGATGAATACTAATGTTTTCTGCACTTTCAAGTGTTTTAGTTTTTTGCATTTGTGTGTGTGTGACCAAATATGCCCCCCCCCCCACAACCTAAAACACTTGAAAATGATGAAAAACTGGAAGCATAGGAATAATAAGACTACAGATAATCTTTTGTCATTTTTGCTTGTTGAAGAAGGCTGAATCACTTACAACCTTTACATTTTAGGCATTTGAGTTTTGAATGTTTGTAAGTTGGAGTCTCTACGGGAAATAGATGGACTCTCGAATAAGATAATTGAGGAAAATTCAATAAAGAGACTGTTTACAAAGATGTGAGCAGAAGAAAGTGAAACCAACAAAGGATGGTGCAACACCATGGGATTACAAGTGTTACCTTCCTATTTCCACTTGCCAGAAAGGATAAGGGGAGGGAGAGGTTACCAGAAACCAGAGGGTAGGGGCTTCCTGACAAGAGCTGTGGCCTTTGTTGAGGGATGCTGCCAACCCATGGTGACCTCGCAGTGGGGATATAGGGAATAAACACCTTGACCTCACTCTCTTCCTTCCCTTTAATCTCCTGCTGATGCCTCCTATTGGCTGAATCCAACAGGAAGCTACAGGACAAGGAAACCCCTACGCATCATCCTCCCGGGGCACACAGCAGGTAGAGAAGGATACAGAGTGGATCTCTAAGGGCAAATGGAAAATATCCATCCCAAATGCATTCTGCACCTCCCCCCCCTTGTTTGCTCCCTATCATCCTATCATGATATTGAGTATTAGGACACTAAAGAAGAGATCTAGCTGTCTGAGCTATTTAATAGTGGAAGTCCTGGATGCTGCTTCCCCAGAAATCCTGAGTAGCCCAGACGAAAAGTGACATTGAGCCTTGTTGGCTCACAGCCTGTTTCTCCTACAGGTGAAATATCGGGGGCTGCCTCTAAACACAGCTCAAGCACTGCTTGCCCCGCATTCCCTAATTTCACACTGGGATTCTTCATCAGGACTGCTTAAGCATTCCAGAAAATTGAGCATCTCCAGTGTGTCCAGAATGGACTAGGTTCTGAAGCCATAAAGACAAGTAAGACACGGACTGTAAGCTTCTTAAGAAAGGAACTAACAAGTGTGACGTAAAAATTACATGCTATAAAATATTGTAGGCAAGGAAGGCTTCATATAGGAAATTAATCTTGAAAAATGAGTAAATACTCTCCAGGTGACCTATCATTATAGCAGCACAAACGAAGATTTGAGATGACCTGACATACTTATCAGGAAAACTTATCAGGAAAGTTTTGGACCAGCTGTTTTTTCCCAAGCCAATCAAGGCAATTCTGTCTTTAAAGGCACAGAAGTCCTACCACAAGACCTTTCCATTTGGGAGTATGCTGGTAGCAACAGGCCAAGAGGGACATAATCCTGCCTTCCATTCACCCTCATAAACAGCTACTGTTTTCAGAAGTTCCTGGCATTTGGGGGCAATTCTGTCATATTGTACTCAATTTCTGCATCTTACCACCTTCTTGACCAACTTCCAGGAACGAAGTGAGGGTTCACCTGAACACTGGCTGTGATTGATACCTTCAGAGGTCTCTTCATCTCAGCTGCTGTCTAAACCTACATATATCCATATGCAGTGGAAATGGTTGCTTCTAGTGTCTCGAGGAGTGGTCCTGTTCTTGGACCAGTGGAAGGATCCAGAGCAACCTGCCTGAGATTGTGAATCCTATCCCAAAATAAAATATATCGTAGTCTTCCTCTAGGTTGACCCATGTACCTCCCCTCCCAGGGGGGGCATCTGAGGAAGGAGGATGGTGTTCCTCTAGCTTGGCTTTTAAGTAGTAGTTGCAGGGACTTCCATGGTGGTCCAGTGGTTAAGACTGCACACTTCCACTGCAGGGGCTGCGAGTTCAATCCCTGGTTGGGGAACTAAGATCTCACGTGCTGCGCGGCACAGCCAAAAAATAAACAGATGAAAGAAACACCTTTAAAAAAATAAATAAATAAAAAGTAGTTACATACCAGCAACCAGCATTTCAGAGATAAAGACCCTGAAACTTGAGAGTTCAAGAAATTTATTCAAGATTGCACAGGTTTTGAGTTTCAGAGCCAAGGTTTCTAGAGCAGGATTACAACATGGGCTTTGTGGTCGGCGAATTCAATAAATGTTTGTTAAATGAATGAATGAATAGATTGTCAGTCTTGTTGGAATGTCAGATCAGCAGAAGAATTGGTTGGTGATTGCCGCTGAACAGAAGATGTCTATTTTGAGGCTTGTTTCTCTAAAAAATTTCTAGGATAGAAATGCTCTTTTGATATAATAGGTCTAGTTCAGTATTTTTGAGCCTAAAAGGCAACTGTTGCGGGGGAGGGGGGATGGTCTATATCCATGAAGGCCCTTAAAAAAAGATTTCCTATATGTTTAAATTTGTTTTCCAGAAGGACAAGTTCTCATATAACATAGTTCATGATACGTCTTAAATCTCTTTATAGATAGTATCCCTTCTCATGTTGCCAACAAGGAGAAAACAGGTGCTGGGGGAACTTTAGTTTGGGGAGCACAGATGACATGTAATTTCCTTGGGATTCTTCTGTATTTGTTTTATAAACTCTCATACCCTGATATACTTTGATTGATGAAACTGATGAGACAGAGAGAATGCCAGCTTAAGCAATAGGGCGTGATTATAAAGGTTTGGGTGTTTTTCACGTATTACTGGAGAAACCATCTTTTTTATCAGCTAGTGTGTCTTTTTCCAGAACATGAGCAGTTTCATGATTCCCCTTTAAGCCTTTGGGTAAACAACCTCGCTTTAAAGGAAAGGAATTTCCATGGTCAGAACAGACAAGTTTTTTCCTTGTCATTTATCAGTTACCATACTTGGGAGCTGGGGAGTTTTGTTCCCTGTTTAGTCCATTAGTCACGAGGGCCATTGGTCACAGGTCTTCCTGACTGATGTGTCCTTGTGAGCTAGCCCTAGTGAGCCTGCAGGCCTTGAGACAGGTGAAAAATGAATACACTTGCTGTGTCTGAGAGAACATTTGCTTTTGCCTCCTCTTTTAAAACTTCTGAAGGGGCTTTCTCTGGGCAGAGTGAATTGGATTTCTCTGTAGAGTTTTTCTCTGTAGATGATCTATTTAAAGTTTTGCTTCAGTTGTAGTATTTCAGGCATCCAGTATTCTCATTTACTGTTCTTTTGAAATTTTCTATCTTTGGGGCAATAAATACAAGAGAGAAAGTCTTTTTTTTTTTTTTTTTTTTTTGTGGTACACCGGCCTCTCACTATTGTGGCCTCTCCCGCTGTGGAGCACAGGCTCCAGACACGAAGGCTCAGCGGCCATGGTGCATGGGCCCAGCAGCTCCGCGGCATGTGGGATCTTCCCAGACCGGGGCACGAACCCGTGTCCCCTGCATCGGCAGGCGGACTCTCAACCACTGCGCCACCAGGGAAGCCCCGAGAGAAAGTCTTTGTATCTAGAATCTGACATTTATACCCCTCTACTAGGTGAGCTTCTGGAGCCCAGAAACTGTACTTTCAATTCTGCAATGTCCTTAGTAACCTCTAGGATGTTTCTTTTCATCTCAAGTTAGAGAGAATGGAATATTCTGAGTTCCATTGCATTTCTCATCTACATCATCCAGGTTACGTTAATTATTGTAAATCGTTGTGAGTGGGGACTCTAGGTAGCCTCGTTCCCCCAAAAACAACTAGCACAGCATATAGTTAATGATTAATATATTCTTGTTATTAATAAGTTAGTTGTGTTTGACCCAATCCAAAGGAAGGTAGTATCTGCTTGAAGAGCTTCCATTAGTTAATAATTATTAAACGTTATAACAAATAAAAAATGTGCTGAAGACTTAGAAAAAAGTGTTTGAGCAATATCATTATCAATAGGTAAGTTTACTTTTCCTTTGGTTTCTGAAGTTATCTAAATTCAATCCAGCAGAAAAGAAGCCTTCTTGGATAAGTAGGATCCAAGATTAAGAAAAAAAAAATGGAAGGAAGGGTTTAGGTAAATGAAATCTTCTGATTGTTAATCTGCGTGTATAAAATCCACAGTAGATTTTTATTTCAACATCACTTAGTCCTATATAAGTAGAATTTGCTTCGGTTAAACACAGATGCAAGTTCAAAATATATGCCTGACAGTGTACTAACACTGAATGTAGCAAATATTTAGAATTAACTTTTAACCCAAACATTACTTCATGTTATCTCAATCTGCATTGGAAAATTTATCTAAGTAAATTAGTTGAGATTGTAGTCCTCAAAACTAAGTTGTGCTTCATTGTTAAATAGCCCTGGGCTTCTTTTTTAAATGATAATATTTAGACTGATCCTTCCCTTCAGACTTGACTTTCCAGAAAGCAACAGTGTGGCTTTTGAGGCTGACTCTGAGTTGGAAGGAAACCATGGAGGTCATCTAATCTAGTGGTTTCTCCACCTACGCACAGTGACACAGCTGGTTATTTGACATTTATGGGGGTACAAGTTGTGCCTCCTTCCTGGGGAGGAAAAACTTCTTTTTACCCCTTAATCCATCCTCCAATCTGTGTGTCAAGAATTGAGCTGACCATTTCAATCTAGTTTCATCCAATTTTATTTTACTTTTTTTTCCCTGTTTAATTGTATTGGATGACATGAATTGGGGGAAACAGATGCTTAGTGCTTGAGAGGGAGGAACTATTAAAGGCAAAAGAAATCACACGAAAAGGATTTTCTGGGTTTTTCCAACTTGGATCTAGCTATTTTTGTAGGTTGATTTAGAGCAGGGCAAAAAGATTTTGACTTTCAAATCAAAGTGATAATAATCTCAAGAGGCTTACTAGAATCCTTTCTAACTGTCATATTTTTTTTTAGGATAATAACAAACAATAACAACCATAATAAAAATAACAATAATAACAACAGCAACAATGATGTGTCAAGTGTTTTAAAACATTCTTTTCTTGAACACTCATGACACCCCTATGAAGTAGGTACTATTATAATCCCCACCTTGAGGAGGGGGGAAATGAGGAAACTGAGGCACAGAGAAGTTAACTTGCCCAAAGTCACACACTTTAAATCTTCTTGAAAGAAATAGTCCATTTTTCCATTCATTATAGCTTGAACTAAATGTGATATTTACCCCTTTTTAACATATGATTAAAAGAAAAATATGAAAATTTGAGTTGCTTATCATTTTGCATTAAATATTGTGAGAAAAGCATATCAGCGTTGCAAAAATCATTAGAAGAATGGAATAGAGATTAACAGTTACCATTTCTGGAATCTTGGGTTTATGGTAAGATTTTTTTGAAATGGACTCTTGAACCATAAGAAATTTAGTATTTGTTAACTTAGAAATCCCTAAATTCTGAAATGCATTGTTTAGTTGTTAAACTACTAGAACTAGAGCTGTTACTTCAGCTGTTTTTCACAGGTTCAGGCCCACCCTCCCCCTTAAACAAGTTTTCCTTACCGTGGCCAGTGCCCTCTGGGACTACACCTGACCAATGACCAGAGATGCATACTGTGAATTAGCGTACTAGGAATGTTGTTGTTAATATTATAGCTGAGAGGCATCCCATTCTCTGTCTAGTGAAGCCTTGGTTAACTCAAATCCAAATCACAAGAAACCTAAGGTTACAGGAATGTTTTTTATTCAAAGGAGGCAAATAATAAGAAAATAAGTTAATATTAGAATAATAAGAAAGCAGAGCACAAAGCACAAAGACTTCTTCAGAATGTTCTGGGAATGATGAATTCAGTCTACTATCTGATTGTCTTGTCCTTACCTTTATAGGGCTATACAGTGAATACTCATTTAAGCGGTGATAATACTGAGATGCAGGAAGATAGACCCTCAGAACTAGGAGGTTCCCCTTATTATTTAGATGAGGACTTGGAGGCCCAGAGAGGTGGTCTGCGTGAGGTCATTTTTAAAAGTGGTGCTGTTGTCTTTTTATTGTTTCATCCTGCCTCAGTCATCAAAGATTCATTCATTATACTGTTTACTAAGGCAGGATGTAAATTAATGCGTTTTAGGAAACGTTTACCAAGGGTTGAGACAAACAGTATTTTCTGCTTTAATCATTTGCTTTTAGTCGAAAGGCTGGAAGGACAGTATTTTGGATATGTGAAAAGGATTAAGATGCATAGAAAGGACAGAGGAGTAATAGGATAATACCAGAGAGCCAGCACAATTAAGTGATAAATCATGTGGTACCAATTTTAAATACCAATGAACAACATTTCCCAAACAAAATTTCCCTGGGATATCAGTAGTTAAGCTGTAAAAAAAATTATCCTCCATGCCCAAGTTAGTTTTTGGAATGCTGACTCCTATATACCCATCTTAGGAATTCACAACTGGTGTTAACTTTTTAAAGGCTCTGAGAATTCCTATAGTAGAGAAACATATTTAACTTTGTTTAAAACAGAGTTTCCAATTTTATTTGAGGAATGGAACTTTTGAAAGTGTTCTAGGACAGTGTTGTTTAAACCCAGATTGCGAAATGCTGATTTAGGGATCCTGAGGATAAGGGAGCCAAGTGGTAGGTGAGCAGAGTTGAGAGCTTTGTAGAGAACAGGGCATTTGAGCCAGGATTTAAAGAATGGGTGAGGTGTGACTATACAGAGAGGAGCAAGGATGAGCAAAAGTACGGGGCCAGGAATGAGCACCAGACCTGGCACTCAGCTGCTGTTCAGTAAATGTTAACTGAGTGAACATATGAGTGAAAATATGATTTCCATGGAAGGCAGTTCAAATATTGGCTGGATTGGAATGAAAAATTGAGGAGAGGTGGACACAGAGTTAAACAGGCAGCATCATCAGATTCTGGAGGGTCAAGCTGAATATTCAGGTCTTGATCCAACAGGGAACACTTGTTGGTTCCTGGGCAGAGGACGACACAGTAAAATAGTGTTTGGCAAGAATACCCCGAGGGTGGTTTGGAGCCAGGTAGGGATGGAAAAGACCAAAACTATAGTGAAGAGCAAGGAGCCTTAGAAAGTGACCTAAGCGCTGTGGGTAAAAAGTAGGTCACATACTGGTTTTTATACATGCCTAAGTAAAAGCAAAAACAGGAGACCTTTTTAAATATAAGAAGTAAACTAGACTGTTCCATCACAACTATTTTTGATATCTTGAAGAACACAGGGATAGTGAAGTATTATCATAATAGGTAGGAAAAATATCCCTGGAGATAGGAAACTTGAGGTATATATATGATATATATATATATATATATATATATATCATATATATATATATTACTAAGATGTATTTATCCTTGATTATGCTTGCAGGGTGTGAAATTCAGGATAAATTATTCTGTCAGGAAATGTCATTAGCCAGAGTTCCTGAAGGGGGTTAGACAGGCTTTCCAAGTGTTTTTGGTGTCCTCATATTGCAAAACTGTTTATGTGAATAAGCATGTAATTTCTCTTTATGCATCTTATGAAAACTCCTAGGATTCTCAACATAATTTCCTTTTTTAAAGAAAGAAAACTAAAGTAGTGTTCAGTCAACGTTTATGTGCTTGTCTTCGTTTTGAGTTATTAGTTATTTTCTGTTTGCTCTGCTTAGCTCTCTTTCATTCACTCTTAGGCTAGACAAAGAGTTCAGTTCTCTTTGGGGTGGAATATTTTCCAGAACAGTTATGAGAATCAACCAAAATTAAAAACTTTCCATAAGAAAAAAGAAATCCCAGTCTTAAATAGCATTCCTTTTTAAACAATGATATAAAGATAAATCACATCACAGCCATTATTGCTTGGTGGCTTGAATGCTCAGATCGTTTTGACGGTTGGTCTTGAAATGCCTGCCCCTTTATTCAATATTCAGTGGCTCTGTCGACCTTTATAATTTGATTTATAGTGTATCTTTCCTGAGAAGTTGCCACCCCTCCACCATATACCCTAAACCACATACCACATCACACATCCATGCTTTCCAATCTACTTTTACTTCTGTGCACAGAATTAGTATTTTATTTACACAATTAGCATGTTCTATTTGGGTACTTATTTCTCCTGGGTTCTTCATCATTGCATCTGTCTTTTCCTAAGAGGTCTTGGAGATCCTTGCTCTGCACCAGTGGTTCTCAACCACTGAAGATGAGAGTCACCTGGAGAGCTTTTTAAACATTCTGATGCATAGGTCTCACCCTGTAAGATCATGATTTAATTTATAGAACCACTGATCTATATCAAACCCAAATTATGAAAACTACACTGTGGTGAGTAGTACAATGCCAGGAAATCTGTGAACATTTGGTAAATACTTTAAATTAAGGTAATGAAAATTGTCTAGGAAATTTCAAGCTGCCAGTACAATGCCAAGTTTCTTTCTTTCCTTCTTTGGTTTTTTTTGGTAACAATTTTATGCAGATTCTTGTGTGCATTTATTTATTTTTTATGTTTTATTTTTATGTGTGTGCATTTAATACTAGTGGCTACATCTTTTAATTAACTCAAGGGTAAAATCTAATGATAATAAATTCACTTTGGGATTCCAGACTTTATATATCATTCATGTTTTTTTTAAATAATCAATATGCCAATGCAATACCTATATGTCCTATGTAGCAAATACTGTTGGAACATTTAAACATGCATTTTTTTTGGAAATTAAAAAAAGAAGTCTTTTAAGAAGTATACCTCCCCCCATTCTTGGTGAATATGTGTTTTCAGCCTTCGAGTGATAATTTTCGGTATGACTGTTCTGAAATTTTACCTATAAATTATTGTCCTATGGCCTGAGTCTATTAGAGAACACCCAACCAGAGTGTAACACCCCAGGGGAGTCATGGGGTGGTGTGGGAAGGTATGGAAATAGCAAAGGTGTGGTGTGCCCCGGGTGGGAAGGGGTGGGACTGACACCTGAGCCCCACTTACCAGTAGACAAAGCCACATATTCAATGTGGAATAAACCCCAAATTATACTTCCACAGGGCTTTTGTTCTCATACCTCTTCCCAGTAGCTTTGTCCTGAAAACCTTTTTTCATGTAACTGCCTGATGATTATACATCTCACCACTGCCTGGATGAGAAATGGAATTATACCATTTTACATGAGCAGTTTGAAAGCTTGAATTAAATAATTTTCTCAACTTTTGAGGGCAGCAGACCTTGAGAACGGAGTTTCCTGAACAAATAGAAACAAATAGAAAATAGAATAATTGTACTTTTGTTATATATTTAAAACATCCTCTCTGCTAAGTTTAGTTTTTCAGTACTTGTAAATCATCGTGCCTTCCAGAGAGGTTTTGAACATCATGCATCCAGATGCTGCTTCTCAACTCTACTGGAAATACTCTTCTCAGCTTCTGAATTTGGAACTACTTTGCAAAAGTTCTCTTGAGTTCTTGGAGACTACAAAGCAATTCATGGGCAATTAAACAGGGGTATCTCTTGTTTGTGTCTCAGATGCACACCTGAAATGAATCATTTTGGCAGATTTGACTGATAAACGAGCACTGGTTGGAAAGAGGATGCATGGAAAAAAAAAAGGATGCATGGTGTGCAGGTTCAGCAGGACATCTTGACTGGTGGCAGTGACAGAGGGTCTGGGGTGACCTGTCCTCAGGGACACAAAAGGGTTGCACATTTCCAGTCATCAATCACTTCTGGAACAGCTGTTTTAAATGCTTAAGCCTAACCAATAGGGACATGGCACAGCCAGGTGGCTAGAGGTTAATGCACTTTCCTGTAGGGAGGGGAAGTGTTTGGATGCTCACACACAGTCAGTTGTGATGAGCATGAAATTCCAGGAGGAGGTGCATTTGGAGAGGTCATGTGCAGGAAATTTCAGAAATTGAGTTTTGAAAGTACTAAAAGCCTTATGAGAAATCTAAAGACGCAATAGGACGTCTCACAGATTATTTTAGTTAATAGAGAGTTTCAGCTGAGGAAAATGACTGTCACCAAGGTTGGTTACTCATACACTTCATGACATTAGATCCTTTGTAGGCTTGTAAACCATGTAGTTACATGCTGCCCCTTCAGACCTTATTTTAATTTATGGTTGGCACACTTCCTTAGCTGTGCAGAATTTTCCAATCACTTTTATCATCGAACTTTCCTCTACCAATACCTAAAATGGTGCCATTTTTCTGCCACATTTCTGACCTCAGGTAGAAAGGACTAATTATACTGCCACGGGATTTTCTCCAAAGGCAAAGTCTGAATATGAATTTGTTGATTCAATATTATGACCTAAAAATGAACTACTTTCAAGAACTAAATCAATTGTGTAAAGAAACTCTCCATTAGAGGAATTTTATTTTCTCACTAAAACTCCTGGGAAAAAATTATAGTACAAGGTTATGTTAGAGATATGCTCCGTGAAGGTTGACAAGTACAATAATAACACACAGCCAATTTATGCACTTTATCAAAGGAATTACTTTACATATTATTTTTAATTTTATTTATTTTATTTGTTATTTTAGATTCACTTAATGGACCTTCATGGTTGTCACTTCGTGATCTGTACCATCACTTAGACACAAATTGAAATCATTTTGAAAGTTTATCCCACATCTCCCTTCAAAGAAAAGGTTTTGGATTTTCTTAAGTTTTCTTACTTTTACTGAGCTGATTTCCCCCAAGAAATAAAAAATGACTTTATAACTTTGAACTTGCCAGCTGAGTCACAGCAGGCCTGAATATAAAAGAGCTGAAAACACGTGTGTGCATTCCTACCCCAAGCAGCATTCTTTCTTCCATAGATCACTGTCACTAAAGAATTCAGTTAAATAAAAAGACCCTCAGGTAGAAATGGGCTGTTAAGGGCCACCCCGAGTCTCTGAGTCTGTGAGGGAGCTGGAGAAAGCCACTCAAACGCACAAGCCCTGCTGGAAAGGTCATTAGCAAATGCCTGTCACTCCAGGCTAGGAAATGGTTTCTTGGACCCCAAGCAGGTTAAAAATAAAATTTAGAAAAAAATGGGGGTGGGGGAGGGGAGCTTGCATTAAGACTTCTGTCTTATTAAAATTAGCAAGAATGCTTACTGCTTTATTCATTATAATAAAGGGTCAGCAGCTAAGTTATTTTGTCCTACAGCATTCTGTTTCTGCACCATGAATACTTGTAATATTATATAATGATGATGATATTATATTAAATGGATGATATTATAATAATAGCTATAATAATGGAGTCATAGATACTGTCTATGGCTCCTTTCAGTTTCATTGACTCTGACAAGTGTAACATTAAAATTGGAGGCTTTATAGCAGAATATCAAATATGAGGTCAAAAAATGAAGGTTGATTTCAAGGGTCCCAACCCACATCCTGTTCTTCTGACTGCAGTTTGCACTGTTATAACACCCTGTTATCAAGGACTGCTCAATAATTTTGTGAACACTATTAAGACTTACAGCCTGCTATAAATTTACACTAGCAGCTGGGTGATCTGTTCAGAGTTCTGTATTTTTTTCCTAGCTTACATTCGATGGTTGCTTCAAATGCCCTAGAACACGGGTGGTGGGGCTTATGTTTCCATCCTGTGCAATATTTTGTTATAACATAGGAAGGAGAGCACGTTTCGGCTTGAAATCATGTAAATGGTAAAGTGGCAAATGGAGACTGGGGGCCGTGACGCCCTGTTCTACTGTACCTCCGAAACACCATTTCATCAGGGAAACCACGAAAATGACTTTCACTGGAAAGTCAAATATAAAACCAACCACGCTGGTTTTATGTCATTTTTATGTGTCGTATTTTATGGCATTAGTCACAGTGCCTATTTGATTTCAAATACTATAAACCCTGTTAATTATAGTCAATAAACAGTTTTGAGGATTTTTTTTTGCCCCCCTATAAGCTGGTTACTGTATATGATGTGATGAGAGGAAAACGACAGGCATCCGGGGAAGTTGTGTGCATTTATTTACCCATTGGTGCAATTGACAGTTGCTGGCCACCCATGCTGATTCTAAAATGAGGACCTGAACTTCGTTTTTGTGCCCCCATGGTGGGTAATGCACTGATACCACATTTTAGACTGCAGAGATGTGTACTGTAGACAGAAACTCCTTTCTTCTCTCTGGAGAATAATGGGCATTAAAAAAATTATTTTCAGTTTGAATTAGAAATAGAAAAAATTTGTAATGTAACTTGTATATCTTCCTTACTCATATCCTTCTGTGGCTATTTGAGGTATCTTTGTCTCCAGAGATTTTCAAGCATCTAATAGATCTTTGTATGTAGTAATGAATCATTTCTGTCCATGAGTCTCTTGGGGTTAAGAAGCTTGAATAAAGTGATGTACAATTTAGTGTTCTTTGCAGTATCCTGGTAGATGACATTCAAGTAGCTCTCTGTCATACCCAGGTGAGAAGAGGAATTTTGGAGAATTGTGTTTTATACATAGGGTCCCCCAACTTTATTTCCTCTCATGTAGCTTTCATTTGGACCACTTTTTGAGACTCCCCCTGAGCATCCACTTTGGGAATTAAGCACCTATCTTTTTTTGAAGCATTTGGGTCCTGTTACTACCAGTTGGATTTAGAGGCCCTGGTTTCATCATTGAAACAGTTTAATACATTTGCCTATTACATTGTACCTAACTGCAGGATAAATGCCAGAGATGGGGAAAAAGACCTAACTTATGACTGGGAAATGAGAGCCTAGAAATCTAAATATTTGCTATAGAGCTGTTTCTATCCAGCCTGTATGTGTCCTGATACCACAGTGGAACTTGGTCAACCCGTGAGTTTTGTAGAGAATGACTGTGTCATATTGCTATTAGAATGGAAGAAGAGGCAGTTCAAACCAAGAAGTGGTTTGAAAAGTCGTAAATTCCTGATGAATGGTTAAAACTCTGGTGAATGCAAACTAACAAATATCTTGACGGTGTAAGACTTCAGGACTCTGAAGAACAGAGTTTCAGGTTTTCATGCTGCTGCCAGGGCACTGGGCCAAGGTACTCAATGCCTCTGGGAAATTCCTCATCTGTGAATTAATGAGGTTGAATTAGATGGTTCATGTGTTTCCTCCCAGCTCTAAGGTTCTCTGATTCTGTGACATTATAACAGGTCCCCCAAATAATTGCACAGACAGACAAGACTTCATTTTATGTTATTAGGTGTAATGGGACAGGGGAGGGGATCATTAATTATGCCCAGAACAATATTATCTCTTTGGAGGCTCCTGTAGCTATTCCATTTGAAGAAGAGCCTCTATTAGTTGAAGGATGAGAGTTTTCAGGGTGTCATGATCAATGGATTAACTGCCGATAGGATTTTCCAAAGGCAAGTGATATTTTTCTCCCTCTCCATCTGTTTGTTTTTATTTCGCATTCTTTCATTTTCTCACCTTTTCTGCCTCTGCTTATTTCTTAGTTGACATTATTTGGGGCCTAAGTATATTTTAGTATATACATGAAGTTAACACAAATATTTATTGAATTATTATTCTATATATTGAATATTCATTTATTTAATCAGCATATATGTTTTGAGCATCTTTTCTATGTCGGATACCCTATTAGATGCTGGGATTGCAACAATGAAAAGACAGAATTGACCCTTGCCAAATGGTACATACAGTCCAGTAGAAATAAAATACAATTTCTTGTTTCAATTTTTTTTTTTTTTACTGTTTTATTTTATTTTTTATTGATATATTTGACATATACATTGTATAATTTTTTTAAATTAGTTTCTGCTTTATAACAAAGTGAATCAGTCATACATATACATCTGTTCCCACATCCCTTCCCTCATGCATCTCCCTCCCTCCCACCCTCCCCATCCCACCCCTCTTGTTTCAATTTTGAGAGGAGCTTGAAACTACTATTTTATAACAAAATTAAATTGCTCTTTACTTATTTGTGGACTTTTATTATCTTTTTTTTTCTTTTCATGGATTAGTGAGAATTTATATGAAATAATAATCCCTAACTTTCCTATATCACCCTCTTGGGTATCCAGAGGATTCAGCTGAATATTCAACCCTTTACAATGTGTTCTTGTTTGCATTCGTGATTTCAAACAGGAAAGGTGCTCTCCATATATTGCTGTATTCTTTAGGGTAGAGAGTCAAAGGATTACTTGAAGGAAAAAAAAAAAGTCTGACAATCACTGGACTCGAGAAACGCTCATATATTCACTCGTGTCACAAAGTTCCAATATAAAATAGAGTTTATCCATTTCCTGACTACAGCCTTTTCAAGAGCATAATTGTAGCGTCTTGTATACCAACTTCTAATTCATTTTTGTTGTTACTGCTTTTATTGCCTTTAACTGAGATTGTTTAATTACAGGCCAAGTTTGTGGTTTCCTAGCTTTCTTTTCACAAGCTGGCAAGGACTTGTAAGGAGATCTAGGAGAGCTATGTTAAAAACACTTAAAAAAATGTTTCCAGAGAAATAAAAAATACTTTCTCTGCTTCTTCACCTCCAGGGCTCAGAGTCATTCCTCTTAAATTCCTCTGGACCCCCCGCAGGCCTTCTAGCTTTGGCCATGACCGCTATGGCTTTAGCTTCAGAAGAAAGGAAAGTGGTGAACTTTGGTCTTAGGTGTCGGTTGGTAACCAAGAGAATTTGGTAAATATTTAACATCATATTTTGAAGCTATCCGCTCTTTTTTTCTTTCCTTTTTTTCCCCTTCTCCAGTTTTACTTGTGATTTCACAATATCACTCTGACTTCATAGACTACTTTGAAAATATAAACTACCTTTATATTTTTCTCAGTGTATAGCATTGTGTCTTGACCTGGCATTACCTTTTTTTTCCTAGCTTTATTGAGATATAGTTGACATATAACATGCATAAGTTTAAGATTTTCAGCATGATGATTTGATATAAGTCTGTATTGCACAATGATTACCACGATAAGGTTAGTTAACATCTCTATCACCTCACTTAGTTACCTTTTTTTGTGGTGAGAAATTTAAGATCCTCTCTCTTAGCAAGTTTTAGGTATATAATACGGTATTGTTAAATATAGTCACCATGCTGTACATTAGATCCCCAGAACTTATTCATCTTATAACTGGAAGTTTATACCCTTTGACCAACATCTCCCCATTTCCCCCACCTCCCAACCCTTGGCAACCACCGTTGTACTCTCTGTTTCTGAGTTTAGCTCTTTTAGATTTCACATGTAAGTGAGATCATGGAGTATTTATCTTTTTCTGTCTGACTTATTTCACTTAGCATAATGCCCTCAAGGTCCATCGATGTTGTAGCAAGTTGCAGGATTTCTTTCTTTCTCAGGGTGAATAATATTCCGGTGGTGGTGGTGTGTGTGTTTATCCATTGATCTGTCCAATGACACTTAGCTTCTTTTCCATGTCTTGACTGTTGTGAATAGCTGGCACTGGCTTTTATATTTAGAAATAATAAAAAAACAGAATTATGAAGTTTAAGGTTTCTATTAAAATGGAGCAAATTTGCTAGTCAAAGCCACACACATACACACAGATACATAAACACACAGAGGAAATAGTAAAATAGAATAGTCACTTCCCTCTTTGTCTCCTTCTTGCTGTCTCCTTTTCCCCCTTTTCTCTCTTTCACTCCTCCTGTGATCCATCTAATCACATTTTTATGAAGTATTTTGTCTTCTGGATGTCTATTATCAAAGCACACATAGTGAAACCTGTGTAACCACTCACATGCTAACAAGCAGATAAATTGAGGTACTTAAATAATGCTCAGGTGATATACAGCAAGAGGGAGGGATACATCCTTGTGCAAGATGAGAGATCACTGTGTAGTTCTGTAGCTTCTATATCTTCCGTTGTTTTAATATGGAGAAAAAAATGCTTTGCTCTTTACCAATGGCAAAATATCTAAAAGTGCCAAGTACTCATAATTGCTTTGCCAAGTCACATATTTTCTCCTCTCTCCCTCCAGTTAGATTTCTGGTTCTCCATTGTTGCTCTGTTGTATTTTATTGTTTCTCCTCTTAATTGTTCTTGTTGGAAGACAGATAGCTTTAACATGCTCTGCCATAATGTGCTTTGCACACATTTAAAGGGACGTGTGGAATCAAGTTATTACAAGAATTTTTCTCTTCTTTGATGCTTGTATCCATTCAAATTGGTAGCAAATGTTCTCCCGTAGGTCCTTGTGGAATTTTAAAACATTCTTGAGAAGATATTAGCAGATATTTTAAATACCTTTTCATGAATTGGGCTTAAGTGAGAACTGAAAAAAGGATGGAGGATCAAGAGCATTATTTCCAGATTCTCTTTACATGGTTAAACTCAAGGGTACTTTTACTCTTTACCAAGTTTCTTTTTCTCCATTATAAGATATTCTTCTCCTCCACAGATGCCAAACACCCACAAATATATGAAACTTCTTCAACACATTGTTTTCCCCTTAGCATTGAAAGTTTCCATCTTTGGCTCACATAAAAACTATCTTCTTTTGCTGTAATGATGCTTCCCAATAATATAAAGGAGATACCTGCATTCCTTTCCCTTTCGTTCCCTTCCCTTCCCATTTCGCAGTCGCCTTTGCCTCGTGACATACGTAAGACCTAGCCTATCAGGCATTCTCGCTCTGAACCAATGGATGGGCAGGGAGAGTGGAGAATCCACTCCATGTCAGCAGTGGTGATAGAAGTGTCAGTTTACTAAGGCAGAGTGCAGCACCGGTGGTGTGATGCTGGTCAGTAGCTCAGCTAGCTAGCTGAGTGGTCCAGTGGAAGCAGCAGCCTTGAACTCTGTGGCATGATTTTGGTGGTGGTTGTTAGCTTCCTGTTGTTCCTGATTGTTTTCCAAAGCCCTTCTCTAGCCTCCTCAGCGATTATGTGAGAACATCCAACATTGATTCAATCAATTCTGTTTCTGCTTAAAGCAACCAGTCTCAGTTTTGCTATTTCTGTTGTTTGCAACTAAGAACACTGATTGGTATGAAATTTGGCACCAGGAATGGTTTCAAAAAATGGAATCACAGAGAAATTGGATGGGGGGTGGGGAGACTGGGATCCGTTGTCTGGCTTAGTTGGAGCTGAAGGTATTAGAAAGTCCAGCTGCGTAAGGAATGAGACCCTGGCATACCATAACATTCAGGGGCAAGTCATCAGATAACACACCTGTGAACTTCTAGAATTAAGTGAAGGAAAAAGGTTTTGGGGAACCAAGCGGGAGCTTCCATAAAATAATGTGATGGGATGAGGATTTGAAGGACAGGGGTGGTGTGGTAGCTGCTTCTAACAGTGCTGGGTACCTTAAAGAAAGAGAATTTGATCTTAAATTCCTAAATTTTTTTTTCTCTAAGTGTGGATTAAAAACTAGGGACTTGCTATGACTACGCTAAAAGAATCTCTTATCTTTTGTAATTCAGGGTGGAAAAGGTCAAAAGCCAAATGCAATCATGTGGGTTGCTGAATTAGAGTGTCAGTTGAATTCACAACCAGGTCCCTTATGTTAAAGTTGGGGCTTTGAGAGAAAAAGGGTGGGACTCTGAGAATTAGAACAGGGGATATGGCAGGATTTGGTGAACTTGGGGTACCTTGAATCCTTAGAGTCGTCAAGCCATCCTTGCCAGCTGAAGTACCACCCTTGTCTCTGTTTGATGAGGCTACTCCTCTTTCGATTGAATTTTCTGTCACCTGAAGGAGTTGCATTACAAAGCCAGTTTTCTCTATGTGCCTATGTACCATTCCCAGACCTACAACTCAACTTGGATCCCAGCATACCTCAAAATGCCAATGACAAAGTCAAAGCTAGGAGGAGATGGTTTATGGCACTAAAAATTGTAAGATTTTGCCAATTAATATTGAAAAAAATCTAGGAAATATGCAAGAGAATGGATTTTGAAGGTTCTATGTCCGAGAAAGAAAAATACAATTTTAGCTGCGTTGAATTTATTCCTGTGGGAGCAGTTAATCGGAGATTCTGGGTTCAGTGTACTAGCCTGAATAGGTGGCATTGATTCTAGTTGTTTCCTTGATTGGTTGACCAAAACTTGGACTTGAGCCCCACTGAGATGCTAGAAATTCCTTTATAGACTGTAGGAGCAAGGAATCCAAACACTTAGGGAGGTAAGATCATCAGTGGGGATATATCATAGGTATCAAATCCCTTGAGGGTGTCCTGATGAGACTCTTTAATGAAAGCTTGAGAGATACAGTGATGAGGGACCCACTCAAACCTTTAGGAAAAAAATGAGTGGTCATTCTCTGTAGGCAAGTGGTGCTGATGGAGGATGCTCAAGCTAAAATGGGGCTCCCTGATGTTACTAGGGATATTAGGATCCTGAGATAATGGAGCTTAAATAGCAGCACTTTACCATTAGAAGGCAAGGTGGGCAACATGGCTACCATAATAGGCTGCAGGATAGGCATTTTAACTGGAATGACAATCAGGGATCTTTGGAAATGGCTGTTGATGATGGGATCCCTGTGACTGAAATAGATAGGCACTTAGCTATGCTACTTGGTTTTTACAACCAAAAAACTCTGCATCTTGGGCAAACAGAGGCCTGATTTTACTCATTGCAGTAGGAAGTCATAACCTCTCACCTAATCCCCAGACAGGGATCAGTTCATAAGCCTGACATCCTTTAAATGGAAGCAAGGTCAAAAACTTGCTAGACTGGGCTCTACAAAAGAGACCTGAGTGTATTTATTAGAGTAACCAGGGAAAAGGCAATATTAAGACCTTTCAGAGATTAGAGGACACTTGCTCCATTTAAGATAGTCTCTTTTTTGGAGCAACCAAACACATGCCTTGATATTTGTGGTGCATTTATTTATCTGGCAAATGCCTTTTCCTCTAGGCAAATGAGCAGAGAATACTCTAGAAACAGTTTGCTTTTATCTGGTAGGAGCAGCATAATAACTTCACTGTCTTGCCTCAGGGTGGGTGATACCTCCTTTCTGGCACTGTGACACCATTTTGTCCACAAGGTTGTTGCTCATCACACAGGACATCAGGCTAGTTCAATATGTTGTGACATGCTAATAGGATCTGAAGAGCACGATATAGCAGGTACCACCGATGTCTTGGTGTAAGATAACGTGTGTACTAGCAGGAAGGAGACAATCTAGGCAGTCTGCTGGCATCCACACAACAGTGAAGCTCCTTTCTCTGTCCCTTACCACTGACAGAGTAATTCTCACCGTGTTATAGATACTTTATTTTGTTGTGAGAAATAATCCTGAAAGCATCATATGCTGATGTGGTGATGAAAATGAATAAAGGGAAAAGTAGTTTGAGAAAGTTATGGTTCTTGGCCAAAAAATGGAATTGTTGACAAATAAAAGTAGAAAGTTGCATTTGGAAATGGGGCTAGTTTATGAAATCTATAATATGCTCTATGCAGGTGCTGCTAAGTGAAATTCCTTCAGAGAGCAGGAAGGTTATGTAAATGTATGAGATGGATGAGGGTAGGACAGTAGAGAGAAGGATTGTCCTGGCAGATTAGAGAATATACACATTCTTCTTGAAGGCATTTAAATTAGAAAAATTTAAAATCACTAGACTGTCCAAAAGAAACATATTGGTTTGTGATACTACTATGACAACAGAGGTAAGAAAAAGTGATTCATCAAATTATTCGAGCAAAGATTCCAAATAGTGCAAATATCGCTCATCAAGTAGGAGATGAAATTTTACCAGAGAATAAAAAAGGATGCTTAAGTCATGGTATGAGCACATACAGGTGCAACACATACCTCTCCAAGAAAAAGTATTTCATTCATTAACCAAATTTTGTTAAGCTCCTACTATGTCAAAATACTTTTCTAGGCTCTGGGGATAGAGTCATGAAATGAGCAGTCAACATCTCTGTCCACGTTTTGCTTGCATTCTAGTGGAAGGAGGAAGGCAACAAAACACAAGTAAATTATAGAGAATGTAAAAAGGGGAAGTGCTGTGTATGGAGAGAAATAAGGCAGGGAAGGGGCATCAGGAGTGGAAGTACAGAAGGAAGCTGTTGTACTTTTACGTAGGGTGGTCAGGGAAGGGTTCCATGAGAAGGTGAAATTTGAACAAATACTTGAAAGACACGAGGGAACAAGTTGTGAAGATAGCTGGAAGGTGGTCCGTTTCAGGAAGGTAGACAGCAAGGGCAACATCCCTAAGACAGGAGCATGCCTCTCATGTTCAAGGAACAACAAGGTAGTGAGTATGGCTGGATGGAGTGAATGAAGAGGGAAATAGGAGATAAAAACCCAACAGTGATAGGGGAACCAAATTCCTAGGAGTTTGGCTTTTACTCTGAGGAAGGGGACCATTGGAGGATTCTAAGTAGAAAAGCACCCAATGGTGTAACTTACATTTTTGATCGGATTCTCAGGGTTGAGAATGCTCAATAGGGCAGCTAGGGGAAGCAGAGAGAGCAATCTGGAGGACATGCAGCATCTGGTGGGAAATGATGATAGATTAGGGTGATAGCACAGAGGAAGTGAGACTAAGTTAGATTCTGGATATGTTTTGAGGTAGAACCAAAAAGATTTCCAGATATATTGTAGACATGGTGTGAGAGAAAGAATGGAACCAGGGGTGGCTCCAAGCTTTCTCACTTGAGCAGCTGGAAAGCTGGAGTTGCTGTTAACTGACATGGAGACTGTGGGAGGAGCAGGGTTAAGGGTGAGATCAAGAATATGGCTTCGGACATGTTAAATTTCAGGTGCATATTGCATATCTAAGTGGAGATGTTAAATAGGAAGTGGGGCAGATGAATTTAAAGTTAGGGGCTTCCCTGGTGGCGTAGTGGTTGAGAGTCCGCTTGCCGATGCAGGGGACACGGGTTCGTGCCCCGGTCCGGGAAGATCCCACATGCCGTGGAGCGGCTGGGCCCGTGAGCCATGGCCGCGGAGCCTGTGTGTCCGGAGCCTGTGCTCCGCAACGGGAGAGGCCACAACAGTGAGAGGCCCGCCTACCGCAAAAAAAAAATAAAAATAAAAAATAAAGTTAGAGGAGTGGTCCAAACAAGAGGTACAGATTTGGGAGTTAACCCTGTATAGATGCATGAGATCACCAAGGTAGTGAGATTAGTAGAAAAGAGAATTGATCCAAGGATTGAGCCCTGGGGCATTCCTGAAGGTGAAGAGGTTGGGGAAATGAGGAAAAACTAGCCAAGGAGTCAGCGAGGAGGAGCAGCCAGTAAAGAAGGTGGAAAGTCAGGAGAGAGCAGTGGTCTGGAGGCCAAGTGAAGAGTCAGCAGCTGTCGTACACTGCTGAGAGATCCGGTAAGACGGGGACTGGGAATTGACCGCTGCTTTAGAAATGTGGAGGACATTGGTACCATGGACAAGAGCAATTTGGATGGAGTGGACTAAATCCTGTTTGGAGTGGGCTTAAGAGACATTAGAGGGAGAGGGATTTGATGACATTAAGACCGTTTAAAGAAATTTTATTGTAAAGAAAAATGAGAGAATGGAGTGGTGGCTGGAGAGAGGTATGGGGTCAAAGGTGGGTGTTTTCTTAAGGTGGAAGAAGAACAAACTTTTTGTATGCTCATAGGAATAATTCAGGAGAGAGAGGCGAACGTGGTGATGCAGAAGAGAGTGGGGAGAATTGATAAAGCAATGACCTTGAGTAGGCAAGAAGGGGTTATCTCTCATGTACAAGTGGAGAGATTGGCCAAAGAGAGAAGCATGGAGAGTTCGTCTAGTGATGGGGGCAGCAGGGCATGTGGTATAGAATTCTGGTAGATGGGGTGGTAGAGCTTGTGGATGAACTGAAGGGAAAGTCAGGAGCCCATACATATATTTCTGTATTTGTAAATTTGGGGATCGTGTGAGTCTCTCTAAAAGAGGTTAGATCTTTTAAGAATGTCAGTGCTCTACTCTGCTGTTACAGTTCTTTCAGTATGTGTGGCAACCAACTGTAGTGTTTGAGCTTACATGAAGATGATGCTAACCGACATCTAATCTTTTAATATCTAGCTTTTAAATATGAAATGTATTTGAAATAAATTCGATTGATAATGTACAGTGGTTTCAGTCTTGAAACAGAGTATTAAAATCCCTAATGAGTCTTCAATTTCATGTATTCATTAAAGTAATTAACTACATCTAAAGATTTTCATTTCCACTGGCTTCACAGTTATATATTATTAATTTTAATATGGTAAGTTAGTTATGGGATGATAATTATATTAATACTATGGATTGATAGACTAATAATTTATAAGTACAAAATTAATTTTAACAAGTTAGTCATGAAAAAGTCCCTGGCTTTATTAACTAATGAATTCAGTTAAAATGCTTTTTTTTTTTTTTTTTTTTTTTTGCGGTACGCGGGCCTCTCACTGTTGTGGCCTCTCCCGTTGCGGAGCACAGGCTCTGGATGCGCAGGCTCATCGGCCATGGCTCACGGGCCCAGCCACTCTGCGGCATGTGGGATCTTCCTGGACCGGGGCACAAACCCGTGTCCCCTGCATCGGCAGGCGGACTCTCAACCACTGCGCCACCAGGGAAGCCCTAAAATGCATTTTAATAATTAAAAAACTAGATTTATTAAGTTAGTTGTTTTGGCATTTTACAAGGATGGTCTATGTGGGGAAGATTTTGGACATTAAAAAATGGTAATTATAGTAAGGGAATTTACATCCAGCAAATGGAAGCACTTATATGAATCTACTTCCCTGTGTTTCCATTTTTTCCAAATGCATTTTGTATTTCAGCCTATCATCCTTAAATTAATTATTATTAACTGCTTTAGGGGAAATTGTGTTTTTACCATGCATACTTGAAGTTAAAACATTAATTTGAAATTTGATTAAAAGGAGATAAAGGCTGTTCATTATTTTGTCTGACTTCCAGGGACAGTATTTTCTATATCATAAAATCAGAAAGTACAAAGATATAAAGCTTCTACTGCTTTTTTTTTTCTATTTTTTCAGCCTGGATATTTTAACATATTCAATTAGGTGATGTTTTCAACACCACCACATTGAATATGGATTGTACTTGTCCATCTTGATACCCTGCATATTCCATTCTAAATAAGTGACTCAGCACCCCAACCTGGAGCAGAGGCTGGAGCTCGTCCTAGCCTATCACTGGAAATCAAAAGAGAGAATGTTAACAAGACATGATTAGAAAATATATCCTATGAAAGGTAGGGACCCTATTTTGCCTTGCTTATTTGAAGTATTTATTTACTAATAAAGAACCTTTTCAGAAGGCTCTTTACCTATAAATATTTATGAAAAGAAATGGTTTTCTGCCGTGCTTGTGAGGCTTTCTGTATAAGTACATGAGTAGGTTTCCATAATTAAACCTAACCACAAAGACTGTGATTATTATTCAGTTCTATTTTCATGGCAGACCAAATTAAACCTCTATGTCAAACATGTAGTGAATATCACAGTGATAGGTCCAGAGTGTAGGCTTTTTATTGCACTTGGGAATTTTTGTGAATCTGAAGCATTTTTCCTTGGTCAGTGGAACTAAATTCCTGAAGTTGGTGGGGATGAGGGGGCATCCACAGCTAGGGTGAGTCATTGCCTGTGGAGGGTGATACAGAGAGGACCAGAAGTATCCTCTTCCTTCAGCCAATTTGTCTGTCTGACTACTGTTGCTGGCATCTGAAATGTTTGGGAATTCTTTAGGAGTTAAGGCATTGTTATCCGGTCTTCCCAAATAATCAGTGAAGGTTCATTAATCCATTAAACCATTACCTTCCAAAGCCAAATGGAGAGAGCAGGGTCCAGGGGGAACAGGACACAGGGGAGAGAAGGGGCTGGGCCATATCCCGGGGGGACAGACTGAGACCACTGAGTTTAGTTTATAGAGTGAATGCCACTGTAGACGGTGGAGGAGCACCCAAAGAAAGTTTCGTATAGCCAATAAAACTTTGCCTTGTGCCTCTCTTGTGCCACAGACATGGTGACACAGAGATGGGGAGGACCTCGTCCCAGTCTTGAGAAACTTAACATCTATCAGGGAAGGCAGACGAAGCGGTTGCTGTGCTGATATAACCTGGCACTCCAGGTTTGGGGGAAGCAGGGGGCAGCTGTCAGCCAGTGGAAGGGGCCTCTTGTTCATACTTTTCCTTCAAGTTTATGAAGTGGAAGGGGCTCTTTTAGGCTGTCCTGCTCTATAACATTTTCAGATGTAAAATAGAGTGTGGAGGGGGCATGTCATGGTACCATGCTGCTGCCAGAGTGCCTCTCCTGGAAAATGGAGCTTAACCAACTCTTCTGAGCATCTGTGTGAAGACAGTAAGAGTATGAAAAGCTCTGGATTTACATTCTGGCTTCAGTTTTTATTATTTCTGGGCCTTAGACCAAGATACTTAATTTCTCTGAGCCTTAGTTTCCTTATCTGTTCAATGTGGAGAATGATTTCCCAGTTCCCCTCATTGGGTAGTTGGGAGAATGGAATGGAATAATGTATGTCAGCATTCTTGGTACATGGTGGATGGTCCTTGACTTTATATAAACTCTATCCATACCCCAGCTCCACACCCCAACCCCAGTGCAACTAACTAATGACCAGGGCTGGTTTGGTCACCTGCCTAATGTAGGACCCGACAACCAGGGAGGTGGAAAGAGTTATCCCTTTCATATAGCCTCTTGCTCTATGTGGAAGGGAAAATTAAATTCAGAGAGAATATGCATCAAGCAGTTTAGATCCTTATGAATTTGGATCCAGTTCACTACATGGATTTTTTGTTTAATTCTTAGAGAATTTAACTCCCACAATTTTTGGGTCATAGCAAAACTTGGCAGTTATTGTTCACAGCATACTATCCTTATTCGTAGTGGTAGCATGATTTCACGTTCAGATTGGCAAATGTAAAAGGACAGTTCACTGAGCAGCGATATTAGTAAGGAGCTTCATGTTTACGTAATACCGTCGGGCGTTGTGTGCCATGCAGACTATACAGGGATAATTAGATGTTTCAGATACATGTCTAAGCTGGGTAAAGCTTCAGGAGCACTTGTTTAACCCTGGGAATCTGTTTGTAACCAGAAAAAGCTCTCCTTGATTAACAAGTTAAACATGGAGTTAACTCTCTGGCTCGAGATTTACACCCAAGAGGAAAATCAGATCTGATGAGATTTGACAGGACCAATCATTTGTAGAGCTAGACTAGGTCTCACTATATGGCTTCTCTGAGGCTGCTAAAAATGGTATCTCTCAAATATTGTCTACCATCCAGCTGTGGGGCCCGGATTCCCATTCTTAGAATCATGTCTTTGGACTAAGTCATTCTGATTTGAAGAAGCTCCTGTAAAATTCGAGCTTGTTCCTTGGGAGGATTATAGATGGACCTAGATCTGTTTGTCTGAGGGAGATTAATGAGGAAACACATCTCAGGACAGGTAAGTTTTGATATGAGGGCAGTGGGACATTTAAAATGGTTTGGAGGCTTCCCTGGTGGTGCAGTGGTTGGGAGTCCGCCTGCCGATGCAGGGGACGCTGGTTCGTGCCCCGGTCTGGGAAGATCCCACATGCCGCGGAGCGGCTGGGCCCGTGAGCCATGGCCACTGAGCCTGCACGTCCGGAGCCTGTGCTCCACAACGGGAGAGGCCACAACAGTGAGAGGCCCGCGTACTGCAAAAAAGAAAAAAATGGTTTGGAATTGAGTATACTTTTTGAGGAATGTGTGCTCAGGCGGAGAGGGCTGAGGAGGCAGCATGTGGTCTTCAGATGCCTTAGGGAAGGGAGCAGAGCACGGAGGGGACATTGGTGACAGGGAAGAGTGTCCTGTGCGTGAAACAAATGCAGCTCACCTACATTCCTCTGCTTCACAAAATTCATCTTGAGTCCTGACATTGATTATTTTGAGCAATGGTAAAAGTGTCTTGAAACCAGCCCCTTTCTGGTCCTTTTTGGTTACTATGGTACTTTCTGGTACTGAAGACTTAATAGCATCTGCCCTGAAGCGTAAGCTTTCTGCAGGGAAGACGAAGATTCATGTTCCAACCTTTCCCTCGTGTGTGTCCTCTCCTGGCATCTGTTGGTTGCTGTAGCCCCATATGAATCCATTAGAGTATACAGGACACTTCACTCATTGCAGATTGTTAGTTGTGACATGATGTGCAAAGCTCTATTTCTGGTACCCCAGAGAGACCCTCAGTGGTAGGGGCCACTGGAACTTGAAACATACAGACTTAAGTCGATAACTTCGTAACAGGGTTATCTAGCCACTACTGCTTCTCAGTCAAGCGTAGTGTTCCTCCCGGTGTTCCAGCATTGATTGAAATCCTACCTACTCTGCATCAGGTGCGGTGCTAGCAGCCTCACGCATGTATCTCATGCTCATTGCATATTGTTAGTTGTCAGTACTCCTCACAACCAGTTTTTAGGAGTCAGCAAGTTGTTGTTTCACTTTTACAGTTTAGACATTTGAAGTTCTGAGAGGTCAAATACTCTGCCCAATATGGAATGGAACAGCTAGGAGTGAGAGAGCTGGGGTTTAAACTCAGAAACGGCAGCCTCTATCTCCTACTCTATGCTGTTGTTAAGGGTATTTCCTCTCCACCTGGGGGTTTCTGTTTTGTGGGGTTTTTTGTTTTTCGTTTTCTTCAAAAAGATGACATGCAGCCTAGGGAACACTTAACTTGGGGCATTTTACCAAATGAAATATCAATGGCTGTGGGAAAACAACATGGAGAAAGGATGCTGGAGATGCATGTAAGATGTAGAGGAATGTCACGTATTTGCATGGCTTACCCAGCCCTTCATTTTGATCCATCAGTGGCTGCTGACAGGGTAGGGTCTGTTCTTGCTTAACTTTCTTTAGAGCTCCGGCCTGGTCTTGAACTCTGCCCGCCCAGAATGAAGGCAGACCTCCTCTATTTTTGCAGTAGATGTGACTTGGTATGGAACACCATTCCATGGCCACTTTACACCTCGTGTTTGTCATTTTTTTTTTTTTTTCTGTTTATCTTGACACTCAAACCTAAGCTATGACCTGGGCTGGCTCCCCTTAGCTCCAATTCATATCATCTCTCCAGCTCTGCTACCTCCCTCTGGCTGCCCTGGGCAGATGTCCTCCCAGGACTCCAAGGGCTTTTCTCCTTTGAGCCAATCCTTTGGGCAGTGCTCTGCTGCTCCCGTCTAGCCGTGGCAGTAGGAACCAGCTATTAAGCCATGAGTCCCAAGGATCCTAAAGCATTACTTTGCCTCATAGGATCTCGACAGTGCTGGCCATACCTCTGCCGTGTCTGTACGCAGCCAGCTCTGCCCTGGAAACCTTTGATCAGTTTATAGAGGCTGGGGTGGAGCTGCTGGCCCAGTGCTCCCAGGCTCATCCTGTGCAGCTCAAGCTGCCACTTCCAGAGCCCTGCCCGCACTTGGAGGTTGTTGCTTACTGTGACTGTCGCAGTCTGGAAAAGCAGAGCCTGAAACTCACAGGCTGCCACTTAATTGGCTAAAGCAACACCAGAAAAGCAGAAATGGGAAGGGGGGGGCGACAACGCTGATTGTTTCATCTTGGGGGGATACCTTCAGAGAGAATCCATATGGGGGACTACATTTCAGGGCAGTCCTTCCAGGAGGAGGAAGGGGAAGGATTTTACTCACTGGTTCCTCTCCCCTCTTGGTCAAAGTCTACTCCAAGGGCTGACTGATTTGCACAAGCCTAGAAGTGGCCAGCTGAGCATCTCACACCTCATTAGCAAGTCACAACTCAGCAGCAATAGGGAAGTCCTGGATGAGAGGCAAGAGGGGCATGATGTGCCTGAGGGTGACAGGAAGGGCGTGGCAGTGGCATCAATAGCGATACCTGGATCCACAGCTTTGGGGGCAGCACAAGCCTTGTTAGATCCACTCAGCCCAGCTGCAGGCAGGTGCGCAGCTCTGGGTGATGGATAAACCGGGTATGGTCGTGTTGGAGCATTTGAATGCCAGTGCAGCATGGCCCCTGGGCTTGTCTGTGCTGCTAGGAAACTTCTCGTCCATTCAAGGAAATATTCAGTTTCCTTTTCCAGTTCCCAGGGTTGGGCATCTCTCTGAGGGGTCTCACTTATGTGGGTGTGTTACTGAACCAAACTTGGGTCTGCTCGCCCGTGCGTAGTAAAGCCAGTCTACTGACACCAGGCTGTGGCAAAGGAAAGTGCGGTGTTTAGTGCAGGCCACCAAGCAAAGAGTCCAGGCAGCTAGTGCTTGAGAGACCCGAACTCCCCGAAGGCTTTCAGGGAAAGGTTTTTTAAAGCGAGGGTGAGGGAGGGGGGTTGTGGGGGGTGTGATCAGTTCGTGGACCTTCTTCTGATTGGTTGGAGGTGAGGTAATAGGAAGTCAGCATCAACCTTGTGGTTCCAATCAGCCTGGGATCTGTGAGCTGGTGGCAGCATACAGTTCACTTCCTCCATCTGGTGGGAGCGTCAGTACCTGCAAAACAGCCCAGAGTATTATCTAAAGCCCTTGAGGAGGAACTAAAGGTCCTTGACTTTGTTTAATGGCTAAACTATTACTATTTGGTCCTGTTTGACTGTTTTCCTTCGCTTCTGCATTTTTTCATGTCTCTGATTAAACTTATGCTTTGGTAGAGTTTCTCTACAGACAGAAGGCAGGCAGAGGACATGGGCGTGGGGGAGTCCTATTCTCGGAAGGTCCCTTGGGGTCCTGCTCAGCGACAGCTGGGGTCCAACTGAGGGTTCTCTCTGATTGGGGCCGTCTAGATAATGCTACCATAGTGAGACACTGCACAGCAAAAGGCAGAAGAGCTGTCCTCAGAGCAGCTGATGAATGTGGCACGGATCACAAATCAAGGGCCCACATCTCTGGAAAGCAGAAGTCCTCTTGGTCAGAGCCTGGAGGCTTTGTTTGATCCCTTGACAGGCCGTGTGAGGTCAGGTACTACCTTTTAGGCCATGCCGTATCTCCACTTTGTTTCAGCACCAGTAGATGGCCTCCTCCGTGTCCTCCTGGACTGGGTGTGAGTTGTGATCAGTTATCCTCCTTAACACCTGTTGGATATCCTCGCCTGACCTGACCTTAAATAAGCCCTTGTTGGGGATGGTCCTATAGTGACCACGTCACCACTGCTTCTAGGCTAGCCCAGAAAGCGCATGCTGAAGATCCCGGAGACAGAGTTCTGAGGTCACCTTCTCCTTAATGGGAAGTTTACATGATATCAAGAGAAGTATTTAAAGTTCTGCAGCCCTGTGGATATACAGGGGTTCTTTAGTTTCGTTTAGTTTTGTTTTTAATATTGGGGTAGAGTTGATTAACAATGTTGTGTTCATTTCAGGTGTACAGCAAAGTGACTCAGTTATACATATACATGCATCTATTCTTTTTCAAATTCTTTCCCATTTAGGTTATTACAGAGTATTGAGCAGAGTTCCCTGTGCTATACAGTAGGTCCTTGCTGGTTATCTCTTCTGATGATACCATATCGCTCTAACTTGACTCATCTCCCAGCTGACCTCCGACAAAAGGGTGAAGCTTGATCTGGACTCTGGCCCACGTTTAAGCATTTAAATAGCTAGTGGCTCTCTTGACTTCTGACCCCATCACGACCTCCTCTGACCCAACTTATCTCTACATAGTAAAAATAAACTTCAAACTGAGAGTAGAGAAGACCGTGCAAATGATTTTCATAACTGTTACTACCCAATACACTAGCCATCTTGCATAGCAGTGAGACATAGTTGTTCTAAAAGTAACATACAGGATACATTTCCCCAGGGAGTGGGGGATGGTTGGGTAGGTGGGTGGGTGCTCCAGCCCCCTGTGACCAGAAGAAATGCTCTGTGTACAAACTTGCTCACCTCATTTCTGACAACCTCCTGGTTAAGCTTTGTTTTGCTGGGAGAATGTGGGACAGGGGTGCCAGGCTCCTTCCAGCTGCAGAGCTGGAACCCAAGCCTTGTTTCTGGCAAGGAAGTGACAGATGTGTTACAGAAGGGCCATTCCAGTGACTCGCTCAGAACAAGGGGAATCTGATTGAAGTTGGTCTGCTGTCTCTACTGCTAAAAAACAGCAGCTGCTGGCAATGCTCAAATGATAATTTTCCCCCAGAGTGGAAGAATGAGAGCCCCTTTCCCCCATCATTCTTTTAGAAACCGAAGTTGTGAAGTCGATCTAGCTCTCCTCCAGGCTCATCTGCACCCTTCTGACTGTGTCATCAACTAAAGCTGAGTTCATGGCCCCCTTTCAAATTAGAGGAATGGAGGATCCCATACCCTGCTTCTAGAGCCTCCCATCCATGCCCACCCTTCCTTTATACACTGGGATCCTGCTGGCATCCCACCCTTCTCGTCCTCTTAGAAACAGAAAGCCTGATGTCATGGAGACCAACTCTGGCACATAGGCTGGGAAGAACCATCACCGAATGCTCACGGGCACAGCAGCCTTTCATGGAGCAAACACATCAGGCAAACCCTTCCAAGCCCTGCCTCTCCTAGTCATTCAGGGAAGATAGGTGGCCTGGGCAAGGGGGGTGTCCTATGCTACATGGTTACTTTGACATGGAAGGCCCCGCATAAAAGCAGACTTCCAATACCATCACGACATTTATGAACTCACTTCAGAGCCGCTCATCTTGACCTATTTCACACTATGTTATTCTATCCACAGATCCTCCAGCTTCTGACTTGGGGGCTGACTCATTTTCCTGTTTACAACCTGGCCTCAGCCCTTATTCCTAATGTTTTACATAGTTTCTCTGGCAGTGACCTTTTGACTGGAGTTCAGAGCCTCCTCTGGCTGAACAACCTCTGACTATTCTGGGTAAAAATATGCCAGATCTTGCCTGGCCGCTGGGACCTTGGTGGCCTCTGAAGAGCACTGTACCTACCAGACTTGGCTCTGTGTGACTGGGGTAGCCTCAGTGTAAGAGAGGAAGGGGGAAGAATAGGATAGGGAGGGAAGGAGCTAAGGAGGGGGAAGGATGAATAAGTCTATTCCTTCTGTGAGTCCTTGGCAGTGTATACTTGTTGATGCAGACATGCAGAGGAACACTAATCACTTACCCCCGTCTTTTTCAGACTTGTTTACTCTTAAGAACCGCAAGTGATGTGACTCTATTGAGCCTATATGAGCCGATTAGGAGCATATTGACTTGAAAGTGCTATTCTGTAGTCCACCTGGAAGTCTTACCATTCTATCTACAAGTGAATATTTTCTGACAAGTAATTCTACTTTTATATCTCAATTAGCTATTCAGTGAGTGCTCAGACTGAATGAGATAGGTGAAGTTTGGCAACTCCTTGATTCTTAATCCTTTAGTTGGCTATAAAACTTCATTAAGTGTCAGGTCCCTTCTATTGGTTATTTACTTAGTAGCAATTCTAGTTTAGCAATGTGGTAGATTTATTTTGGGGTCCCTGCTCTGCTCATGCCTTCTTCTTTGAGAAATCCCCCTTACCCGAAAGCATGGACTTGAGTGGCCAAGTTCATACTATGTGACCCTCACCACAGGTGATTGGACTAGTGGTGAACACTTGAAACTGACATTTCAGTCTGTCATTTGGTCAGTGACCAACCAGGTTATCTTGCTTGAAAATTTGAGCTAATAGACATAGAGACCACTGTCAGTCATTGGTGGGTGCCAGACTCTTAATGTCATGCTGAGTGCAGACCAGAGTTAACTCATGCTTCCTGGGCAAGCTGAGGTTGTGAGAGAGCAGAAACCTTTAATAAGCAGAGAAAGCTGGTTTGCAGAGAGGAGCATGCATCAGACAAGCAGTGAGTTAAGAGACCACAGGGACTCAGTAAGAGAACAATGAAGCCCATGACTTTGGTTCCTGGGGGCTTCTCAGCTCCAGACCCCAACAGGCCTGTTGATACTTCATTTCCTGCTTATTGGTATCCATGAGGTGACTTCTTAGATCCTACATCAACACTCACCTCTACTGCCTGAGATGAAGAGATTTCTAGACAAGCGAAAGCTAAAGGAGTTGATCATAGCCTACCCTGTTTTTTAAGGAGTTCATCATAGCCTACCCTGGTTTTTGGGGTTTTTTGGAGATAAGGATTTCTGTCCCTAATGGCTAAAAAACCTTGACTAAACTACTGCTTAAGTGTTGCCAGCAGTGGCTGAAACAGAGTTGTAAACTTATATATTGGTAATTAAGCAAAGGGTGGGATGTTTTCTAGCTGTTTATTTTAAAGTAGAACTTGATGTCATTGAAAGCAATTTATATCCACACTCTTGCTGTTAATCATTTAGGACTTCCCGCTTTCCACCGTTTTCTCACTTGTGATAAATGTATTGGCTTTATAGGGTGGGTCTTTAGGAACTTAGTGTTTGTGGGGGAAAAAAAACCCAACATCAGACATAAGCTTACATCAAAGGACAAAATTGCCTCTGCTAGTTTATAATACTTGACTTTCTGGTTATCTGCACCAGAGACATAAAATCTTGATTGCCTTGTCAACAAATCCAGTGCCAAATGAGTGGAGATTTTTATGGCTGGGGAAACTCCACATACATAGCATAGGAGGGGAGGCAGGGATGAGGGTGAGGTAATCCACAGCCTGCGATCCCTCACCAGCAATTACAAGTTGCATTCCCCATCAGATTTAGCTCCTACACCAAACTGGTATTTATATGGGTGGAGAAGTATAAACAGTGGGCACCCTGTGAATGGAGGTGGGGTTGTCTTTTTTTTTTTTTTCCTGAAGTGAGCTGAAGTAGAGGACACTGTGTAAATCTGTGTAAGATGCTGAGGTAGTCGGAGTAATAAAATCCAAAGTTAAGTGAAATAATCTACAGGAAGAGTTTTTTTTTTTTTTTTTTTTTTTGAAGTATGCGGGCCTCCCACTGTTGTGGCCTCTCCCGTTGCGGAGCACGGGCTCCAGACGTGCAGGCTCAGCGGCCATGGCTCACAGGCCTAGCCGCTCCGCGGCACGTGGGATCTTCTCGGACCGGGGCACAAACCCGTGTCCCCTGCATCGGCAGGCGGACTCCCAACCACTGCGCCACCAGGGAAGCCCAGGAAGAGTTTTTAATATCTGAGGGAATGGACAGAAAAGTGAATGTCAGTTGGGAAAAGGATACTTAGAGAATGGTAGAGGGAGAACTCATTTACAGTGAGAGGCTATGTAAGGCCTATAAGCTCTGGACCCAGACTATCTGGATTCAAGTCCCACCACCTAGTAGTTGTATGACCAAGGACAGATTACTTAATTTCTCATTGCCTCAGTTCTTCATCTATAAAGTGGGAATAACAATAGTATCTACTGCATATGTTTGTTATGGAGATTAAAGGAATTGATACATGTAATATGCATAGGGCAGTATCTGGCCCAAAGTAGGTGCTTAGTAAATGCTAGTTTTTATTATTCTGTACAACATCACCTGGGGTGCCAACAAGACCAGCAAGATGCATGAGAACTAACACCACAAGTGTTCTATAGTTTTTTCCTGATGAGAAAATCCAATACATTTACTCTATGACTACAGAGTGTGTGTGTTTTGGCTAAAACAAGAAAGAAGATCCATAAAAAGACTACTTAAATGAGGATGGGAAAAGAGGGGCTTTCATAGAAGGAGAGAAAATAGATTGGGCTCTGGTCTGGAAAAATGAAGACTGAGATGCACTATGATGAATTTCATGAAGGACAGGAATAGCATGAATAATAACTTGTTTATGAAATACTGGAAAATTAGAGCTGGCATGAAAGACGAATACTTTGAGGTAAAGACTTGAACAGATGGTTACTTGACTGTGCTTGCACAGTGAGTCAGTCGTTCAGATACGGAGCTTAATTAGTTCAGAGTTTCAAAGCAATCTGGATGAAGGGTATGGGTTATGGCCCCTGACTTAGCAAGAGTCATTAGGGATGTTTGTGATAAGCCCTATTTAGTCCAGTTCCACATTTGTAAATAACTTATATTAATGTAGTACTTAGCCATTTCAAAACACTCAGCAACCTTCCACAACACTGATTTACTGAGCATTTACTGTGGGCAAGGCTCTGCAGGGAATCAAAAGATGAGAAAGATGGCCTGTGTTGAAGGTTCTGATGTCTTACCACCCAGAAACACTGTAATGAAATTAATTTAATTTGAGAGCTTAATATACTTGGTTCACTTGTACTTACAATGTTTTGAGACCAGAGAATTTTTAGTTATTTTTTGAGTTCAAGATGGTATTGTGAAGAAATTAAAGAAATAAAAGTTCTCTTTTTGTTATTGTTTTCATAAATTCTACCCAGGTGACATTCTGAGGTGCAATAGAACAGCTTATTCTAATATGTATTTTTAATTTTAGAGTAGTTATTCATAAAAAGCAAGTTTAGAGCTACAAGTTAATGTAGAGATCATCTTCTTCAATTCCTTATTTCACAGCTGCAGGAAATGGGTCCCTTAGGTGATACGCACAAGGTGGCAAAGCTTGAACTGAAGCCCAAGTTCTAGTCTTCTGTGTTTTCTTTCCCATTGGGCTGTTTCCACCAGAGGATCAGGGTTATTGTAGTTGAGCTTATTTCTGTGTACATACAGACTCAAATGTGTTATGCTTTACCTTGGAGCACCCTGAAGATTTACTATGAAACCAGTGAAGCTTAAGCTTCAGGGGCCCTCTCTTGTATGAACCTTGAGTGGGGAGAGGAAGCTAGATTGCAGTCAGGAAACATAAGCATTTCTGGTAAATGACCTAAAGAGATAGTGTAAGAGATGGACTTGATTTTTCCCCCATTAATTTGTTGTGATCTTTTTCACATTCCAAAGAAGAAAAATTCACTTTTATACCTATTTTCTATTTGTAATTTTGTATTCTTTTTCTTAAAGAAGTACCCTCCCCTGTTCCAATATTACATAAACTTCAGGCTCCATGAAACCTGGATCTGCTTCTGATGCCCAAAGATATAGCCAGTTGGGAATTTCATTTTAATATTCCAGAGTTTATTTTTATTTATTTATTTTTTAAAAATAATTTTATTTATTTATTTATTTATTTATTTATGGCTGCATTGGGTCTTCATTGCTGTGTGCGGGCTTTCTCTAGTTAAGGTCAGTGGGGGTCTACTCTTTATTGGGGTGCGTGGGCTTCTCATTATGGTGGCTTCTCTTGTTGTGGAGCACAGGCTCTAGGCGCACGGGCTTCAGTAGTTGTGCCTCGCGGGCTCTAGAGCACAGGCTCAGTGGTTGTGGTGCACGGGCTTAGTTGCTCTGCGCATGTGGGATCTTCCTGGACCAGGGCTCAAACCCATGTCCCCTGCATTGGCAGGTGGATTCTTAACCACTGTGCCACCAGGGAAGCCCCAGATATTTATTTTTAAATTAATTTTATTTAAAATTTTTGAATGCATTTAAATCACTTTTATTTTTTATTTTAAGTTAATTTTAATTTTTCTTATAGTAATAAAATAAAGAAATCGTTGTGTTAAAATGTTTTAAACAAAAATGGTAGCTCCTTGCCCATTCTTCCCCATTTCTTAGTTTTGCTCTCCAGAGTCAACCCCTTTTAATTCCTTTAGAAGGTTTCCCCTGCTTTAACTCTATATTATTTCTTAATAGCTTGCCTTCCTAATTGATCAGTTTTATATCAATTTACAATGACCTAACATTTCATATCAATAATATGATGGTACTGTATTATTATATCAATTATATATTGACTTCCTATAATTATAGCCAAGGATTTCACATTGTTACTCCAAACATTCCTTCTCTCTCCTACCACTTCTCCAAAATAGTTAAATCACAATTTTTGGTTATCCCAGTCATCACTATTTATATAATGATGACTGTGAAAGCGTTATTTACAGCAAAAGCAAGTAGTATACTATAGTATTCTTTCTTGTACAACTTTTTTGTTTGTCCTAGAGTTAATAATTATCTTATTTTCTTTTGCTTAATTTTCTGTTATCTATCTGAAAAACTAGCTTTCTGTTTTCCCTGGCGTTCATAATTGCTTTATTTTTCCTTTTACTTAAATTTCTGTGTGTCTAGCTGAATATGTCTTCAGAACTTCCAAGCATCTATCCTATCAATATTATTTGGGGACATGAGCAAACATATCAGATGATCTACCCATCTTCCACCTCCCCCTCTTTTATTCCCCGCCCCTCCCAGAGACCTCCTTCCATAATCCTTCACCCTCTTGCTCTAGTATGGACTGATTTTTTTCTAGGGTCTGGAAATTTCATATGTTAAGCCTTTGGTTTGGATGTTTGCTGAGGATGACACTCAGTGGGTGGTTTCTAAATCCTAGGGAATTGTTTACTCATTATAAGGAATTTTATATATGCAGATTTTGAAAGTATACTTTAGTTATCTAGTACCATATAAGGGCTGCCTTCATTTTCTAGTTGACTACATTTACATAGTAGGGTGAAGGGAATGCACCTATGCATCTGGATGCATGAAATGTCTAGTGATTAAAAGTAGGATTTGCTAATATGTAATTCAACTCCTATTTTTTTTGACGTGCATATTAACCTTAGGGGGATTTACCTGAATTTTGAATCCCAGGTGATTATTAAGAATATATTCCCAGACAATTTCTTGTTATTCTCAAACTCATAATGGTACTCGCCACTATGAAAACTGGTTTTTAATATATGGAAGTTAAACATAATTTTAAAACACATAATATTTTTTAAAAGCATGATACAAAATTTGTTTAATATACCACTTTTTGTTAGCTGCATTAGAAGCATTGCACAGTAATGGGGAATTAAATATACTAGTTCTAATAACAGCTCCCCCCCAATACTTTATAAATGCAGAATATTTGGTTAATTCTTACTGTGTACTACAAAGTAGGCCAACAACATTGTTTTAACTTACTGAAGTAGAAATTAAGGCGATTACAATTCATGATTAGGTTTTCTTATGGGAATTTCTTGTTTTCAGATAATTCATTCCCCTGTAAAGGAGGATTAGTGGTGTCCTAGATAATCCACCATGTAAATCAGGGACAGTGCTGATTCTTTAAAGAAGGAGAAATTTTTTTCAGTGTCTTTCAATATATTTCAATCACATTCTTTTTGACATTGTTGCAATTCAGGTGGCATGCTGTTTAGTTGAATTCTTATAGAACATAGCTCTATACTTTTGTTTGATTTATTTCCTGAGAGCATCACTGGAAGAGAAGAAATGTTTTTAAATCCTTAAGATCTTGGTTGAAACAATCAGCCCTGATAACATCTACAAGCAGAGATTAAGTGTGTATGATCAAATCCTCCTCCCAGAATGCACTGCTATTGGAATGTCCCTGGCCTCTGTCTAGACCTGTAACATTGAAGCAACTACACATCTCAGGATGCACCACCCCTTCACTCTTCCTTTTCTGTCTTTGGTAGTATTGTCTGCTGAAAGTTGTAGACAGACATAAGAGTGGTGAATCCCCAGGGGCAGGTGAATCTGCCCTGTTGGCCTGATATAGGAATTGGGTGGTGATAGGGTTTACACCAAGGAGTAGTGGGAACAGAGAAACACCTACTGGAGATTATGGCAGGATTCCTGGCTATTTATCAAAGAGCTGGTTACTTACTACCCTGTTTGATGCCCCAAGACTGATAAAATCAAAGGTGCTTTTCTAATATCTTCATTTCAGCTCAAGGTACCTCTATGTGTAGAGGGAGTGTTAGTGGTTAATTTGGTGCTGCAGTTCATTTCCATCAGTGTTGTGGGACTTTTCTCTGGATTTTAGTATGTGTGATTGATTCTAAACTTACTCTCTAGGCATGTTGTATATTTCCCCTGCAATTTTGGATACTTTAATATGAGTGGTTTTGTTATTTGGGGGTTTTGAGTAAAAGATTTCCTGTTACTTGCATTTATACTGTACTAATTAATTGACTATGAAAACTTTTGGTTTATTCCACCAGTTAGATTCAACATCACTTCTCTCTGAGGAACAGTTAAGGTGTCTTCTGGATGAATGCACACTTAAACAAAAATCCATGATTAAACTGTCTTCAGAAAGAGAAAAGAAAGACATTGAGGATATAACACCTGAGTTGCCCCAGCTTTCCAGACCTATTCTCTCTGAGTCACTAGATGGGTCAAAAACAAAGGTCAAAAGCACTGAGGTGGAAGATGCAAATATGCCTGAGAATGCCGAAAGTGAAACATCTAGAGGCTACTATCTCACCAAAGCCTTGACTGGGCATTTTATGTCACAAGCTCTTGTCGTTGAAGCAAATAATATGAAATGCCTCCAGTTTTCTGAGGACAAGGTTATTGGTGACACCAAAGACTATTTTATGTCAAAGACTCTTGGCATTGGGAGACTGAAAAGGCCCTCTTTCTTGGATGATCCACTGTATGGCATCAATGTGAGCCTTTCATCCGAAGACCAACATCTGAAACTCAGCCCTCCAGGGAAACCCAAACCAGGTGAGGCTTGGAGAATACACTGAAAATAATCCTTACTAAACACTTCAATATAAAGGTAGTATAGTTTAAAGTAGAGTAGGATAAGGAGGTATGCTTGAAAGTCACAAATGGGGTCAATTAAGAGCATGCTAACATATGAATGTATCTATTAATGTTCATATGAGATCAAGGTTGAGATTAGTACTCTTACAAAATGCATTATTCTTAATGGTAACTAATACATATTCTTGATGGTTATCCAGAAAACAATGTTGATTTCAGAGGAAAAGAGAAATTAGTTTGAATGGATACAAATAATTTGAGTAGATTTGCTTAGTATTTTAACTTCCAAATTTCAGTGATGAAAATTTGTTCCAAGGAATGAATTTGTAAAATGCCATATATCATTGTGGTTTTGTTCGTTTCTGTATGCAAACTTCCCATTGCAGCTACGTGTATAGTGTCAGGTTTTTTGTTTTTTTAAAAATTTTGACCCAGTGTTGCATCTTACAATGGTACAATGGTACAGGATACAAGTACTATAGGCAGTTTTTTGATATAAACAAATATTCAATTATTTATTTATGTTAGAAGTCTAACATAGTCTGTGTTGTATTTGTTGAGTCTATTTAAATAGCTTCAGCTTTTCCTCTCGTGTAGATTACTCTAAAATATATTGTCTATTAAATCTATATCTATTACCTATTAAATCTATAATCTATTAATTCTGAACTAACTCCTCAGCCCTGTATTTCTAACTGCCATCTAGATATGGCCTCAAACTGATTTCCTCATTCTTCCCTCTCAACTCAGATTGTCCTCTTGACTTCTGTTACCTCAACTACCCAGGCTTAAAATCTGAGTCATCATTGAATCTTCCCTCTCTCTTGCTTCCCACTTCCAATCTACAAATCTTGTTTGTTCTGCTCCTGCAGTGTCTCCCATGTCCATCCCTCCCTTGCTCTTCCTACCACAACTGGACCAATGCAATAACCTGATCAGGCCTCCCTGCCTCTG
The DNA here is from genome assembly GCF_964165515.1 of Mesoplodon bidens. Taxonomy (NCBI): domain Eukaryota; kingdom Metazoa; phylum Chordata; class Mammalia; order Artiodactyla; family Ziphiidae; genus Mesoplodon; species Mesoplodon bidens. The sequence continues at coordinate 95,544,805 of NC_138178.1, forward strand.
GTCTCTCCTCTCCTGCCATTGTCAACCACCTAAACTAATTCCCCCAAAGTACAACTTTGATAAACATACTTCCCAGCTCAAAAAGCTTCTATGGCTCTCCTCCGCCTATTGAATGAAGTCTGAATTCTTGAACAGGCCTGCTGTTCAAGGCCTCCACACTCTGACCTGCAGTTCCCTTTGAAATCAATCTCTATCTAGTGCCCTAAATGTTTTTCAGGTTGTAGCTCATCTGGGCTCAGGATTCCCAGTGCTTTCCCATGTTGCTCAGGCCCCTTTCTTCTCAGGCTTGTTCAGGTATCCCTTCAATAGTAGTTGAATTCTAACCCCATCCTCTCTGAATGTAACCTTCCCTCGTCTTCTCTTTTAAAAGTCTTACTTCTCTTCTGAATGTCCAAGGGTATTGACCACATCATTTTACACACACTCTCTTGACATCATTTTGCACACACACCCACACTTTTTCTCCCTTAGAATTGTGTAACCTTTTTGAGGACAGGGGTCCTATCTTCTGATTCATTGTTACATCTTCTATTATGTCCAAAGTGCTGCCTTAAATCAAGTGCCTGTTTAATAAATAAAGAAATTTAAATTATCCAGTTTTAGAATAATGCACTGAAAGTATGGTTCACATTTATTCTTTGCATTATGAATGAAAGCAGGTGGTATTGCTTAAGAATTATGCAAACCTCACATTCTATATAAAGATTTGGAACTTTTTTCTTTTTTTCTTTTAGTGAAATTCCACAAGCTATACAGTTTTTACCTAGCAGCAGAGTTCACTTACAACATGCGATTCAATTAAATGAGTGTGGTCTGCCTTCTCCCACCAAGATCTTCATTTAATAAATACTCCATGAGAACTTTATTCTACTCTTTTTCTTTCTTTCTTTTTGTATTTTCTTTTCTTTTTGGACAGAAGATTTTCTTTCTTTCTTTTTGGACAGAAGGTTTTTAGTAGAAACAAAGTATCTGCATTTCCCCTTTGTCTACTGTAATCAGACTTAGTTGGGTATGATGATTTACTGTCTATGAGGTCTCATTCCTGTGGAGTCAGTGTGTGGGGCTTTGGAACAGCATTTTGCTAAGATATGACTTTACTTCCATGTGAATGGCAGTCACACTGATGTATATTTGTCACTGAGTAGAACATGAAAAGATGGAATGAACTAGAACTTAATGTGACTTAATGGAAAGAAGCTATGGTGGCTTACCTATAACTTTAGAAAACATGCCTCTGATGGTGCTAGATAATCCTAATGTTTGACTAAAATGACCCTGTGAGTATGGAGGCTTAAGATGGCATAGATGTGAATATATGAACCAATTTTACTTTCTGTTTATTACATAATAAACCTTAAGGAATAGGTCCTACATTATTATTTTGAGAGCAGGTCAGCCTATCTGAAGCTGGAGTTTTTCTTTTACTAACCTCAGCATTTACAATTATTAAAATAACTTGCTAATCAGTTTATTCTAAAATACTAAATTGGACATTATGTACTTTATGCAAAAATGAACACCAAAACATCAAAAATGAACACGCTAAACCAGTTTTCTTGGCAAAAAGCCCTTTAAAGATGTAATTGTAACGAGAAATTGCAGTGTGTTCAGGTGTTACATTATATTCCCTCTCTCAGGAAACAGATGTGTGAATATGAGTCAGATGAGATTTCTGTAAGCAGAGAGGAAGAAAATAGAAGAACCATTTATCATTTTCTCTTTAAATAGCAAATATTATTGATATGTAGTTTTCTGTTCCTTGATGAACTGAGGTCTGTTATGAATATTAAAATTCTGCTTCTAAAAGGCAGAGTCAGATAAAACTTCAAAAGGGACCAAGCCTAGTGACATTGAGGACCAGTTTCAATTGTGGTATTAAAAATAAGGATTTGCTTCACAGATGTTTTAAAAGTTTCTAGTGTGAAGTACCTCATTTTTTTTTGAAATACAGTTGATGTACAAAATTACATTGGTTGTAGGTGTACAGCATAGTGATTCAGTATTTTTAAGATTATACTCCATTAGTAGTTATTACAAGATAATGGCTACAATTCCTTGTGCTATACGATATATCCTTGTTGCTTATCTATTTTATACAGAGTGGTTTGTATCTCTTAATCCCATAGCCCTAATTTACCCCTCCCCTCTTCCTTTCCCCATCTGGTAACCACTAGTTTGTCTTCTATATCTGTGAGTCACTTTCTGTTTTGCTATATACATTCATTTGTATTAATTTTTAGATTCCACATGTAAGTGATATCCTACAGTATTTGTCTTTCTTTGTCTGACTTATTCTACTAAGCATAATATTCTCTGGGTCCATCCGCATGGCTGCAAATTGCAGAATTTTATACTTTTTAATGGCTGAGTAATATTCCATTGTATATATATATTTATAACACTTCTTATCTATTTGTCTGTTGATGGACACTGGGTGGCTTCCATATTTTGGCAGTTGTAAATAGTGCTATTATGAACATTGGGGTACATGTATCTTCGAATTAGTGTTTTCATTTTTTCTGGGTATAGACCCAGGAGGGAATTGCTGGGTCATTTGGCAGTTATATTTTTAGTTTTTTGAGGAACCTCTGTACTGTTTTCCATAGTGGCTGCACCAATTTACATTCGCATCAACAGTGTACAAGGGTTTCCTTTTCTTCACATCCTCTCCAACATTTGTTATTTGTAGGCTTTTTGATGATAGCCATTCTGACAGGTGTAAGGTGATATCCCATTTTGTTTTGATTTGCATTTCTCTGATAATTAGTGATGCTGAACATCTTTTCATGTGCCTGTAAGACATCTGCATGTCCTCTTTGGAAAAATGTCTATTCAGATCTTCTGCTCATTGTTTGTTTTTTGATATTGAGTTGTATGACCTGTTGATGTGTTTTTGATATTAACCTTTTTTCAGTCATATCATTTGCAAATATTTTCTCCCATTCTGTAGGTTGTCTTTTTGTTTTGTTGATGGTTTCCTTTGTTGTGCAAAAGCTTTTAAGTTTAATTAGGTCCAATTTGTTTATTTTTGCTTTTTATTTCTTTTGCCTTAGGAGAAAGGTCCAAAAAATTTTTGCTACAATTTATGTCAAAGAATGTTATACCTATGTTGTCTTCTAGGAGTTTTATGGTTTCAGGTCTTACATTTAGGTCTTTAATCTATTTTGAGTTTATTTTTGTATATGGTGTGAGGAAATGTTGTGATCTCATTCTTTTACTTGTAACTGCCCAGTTTCCCCAGCACCACTTCTTGAAGAGACTGTCTTTTCTCCATTGTATATTCTTGCCTCCTAGGTTATAGGTTAATTGAACATAAGTGTGTGGTTTTATTTCTGGGCTCCCTGTTCTGTTCCATTGATCTATGTGCCTGTTTTTGTACCATGCTGTTTTGATTACTGTAGCTTTGTAGTATAGTTTGAAGTCTGAGGGTGGTACCTCCTGCTTTGTTCTTTTTTTCTCAAGATTTCTTTGGCAATTTGGGGTCTTCTGTGGTTCCATCTGAATTTTAGGATTATTTGCTCCAGTTGTGTGAAATGTCATGGGTATTTTGATAAGGATTGCATCAAATCTGTATATTGCTTTGGGTAGTATGGACATTTTAACAATATTAATTCTTCTAATCCAAGAGCACAGGATATTTTTCCATTTCTTTGTATCATCTTCAATTTCCTTTATCAATGTTTTATAGTTTTCAGAGTATAGTTCTTCAACCTCCTTCGTTAAATTTATTCCTAGGTATTTTATTCTTTTTGATGTGATTTTAAAAGAGATTGGTTTAAAAAGGGAAAACTATTTTTTCTGATAGTTCATTATTAGCGTATGGAAAAGCAACAGATTTCTGTATATTAATCTTGTATCATCTACCTTGCTGAATTCATTTATTAGTTCTAATGGCTTTTGGGTAGAGACTTTAGGGTTTTCTATATTAAAGTATCATGTCATCTGCAAATAGTGACAGTTTTACTTCTCCCCCTTCAATTTCTGTGCCTTTTATTTCTTTTTATTGTCTGATTGCTGTGGCTAGTACTTCTGATACTATGTTAAATAGAAGTGTCAAGAGTGGGCAACCTTATCTTGTTCTTGAATTTAGAGGAAAGGCTTTTAACTTTTCTCTGTTGAGTATGACGTTAGCTATGGGTTTGTCATAAATGGCCTTTATTATGTTGAGATATGTTCCCCCTAGAGCCACTTGGATGAGAGTTTTTTCATGAATGAATGATGAATTTTGTCAAATGCTTTTTCTGTGTCTATTGAGATAATCATGTAATTCTATCTTTTCTTTTGTTAGTGTGGTGTTTCACATTGATTGATTTGCAGATGTTGAACCGTCCTTGAATCCCTGGGATAAATCCTACTTGATCATGGTGTATGATCCTTTTTGTATATTGTTGGATTTGGTTTGATAATATTTCATTGAGGATTTTTGCATCTATATTTATCAAAGCTATTGGCCTGTAATTTTCTTTTTTTGTAGTATCGTTGTCTGGTTTTGGTATCAGAGTAATGGTGGCCTTGTAGAATGAATTTGGGAGTGTTTCATCCATTTCAATTTTTTTGGAATAGTTTGAGAAGGATGGGTATTAGTTCTTCTTTATATGTTTGGTAGAATTTACCCATGAAGCTATCTGGTCCTGGACTTCTGTTTGCTGGGAAGTGTTTTTTTTATTACAAATTCAATTTCACTACTAGTGACAGGTTTGTTCAAATTGTCTGTTTCTTTGTGAGTCAGTCTTGGCAGGCTGTATGTTTCTAGAAATTTGTCCATTTCTTCTAGGTTGTCCAATTTGTTGGCATATAATTGGTCATAGTATTCTATTCTGATTTTTTGTATCTCTGTGGTATCAGTTGCTTTTCTTTTCTTTTATTTCCTATTTTATTTGGATCCTCTCCTCTTTTCTTCTTGGTGAGTGAGGCTAAAGTTTTATCAATTTTGTTTACCTTTACAAAAGAAAACATCTCCTGTTTTCATTGATATTTTCTATTTTTGGGGTTTCTATTTTATTTATTTCCTCTTTGAAATAAATCCTTCAATTTATAAATCCTTTATTATATCCTTCCTTCTGCTGACTTTGGGCCTTGTTTGTTCTTTTTTTTTCTAATTCTTTTAGGCGGTAGGTTATGTTGTTTATTTGAGATTTTTCTTGTTTCTTGATAAAGGCCTGTATCTCTATGAACTTCCCTCTTGGAAATGCTTTTGCTGCATCCTATAGATTTTGGAGTGTTGTGTTTCCATGTTCATTTGTCTTGAGGTATTTTCTGATTTCCTCTTTGATTTCTTCATTGACCCATTGGTTTTTTTAGTAGCATGGTGTTTAGTCTTCACATGTTTGTTCTTTTCCCATTTTTCTTTTTGTAATCGATATCTAGTTTCATACTGTTGTGGTCAGCAAAAATGCTTGATATACTTTCTATCATCTTAAACATGTTGAGACTTGTTTTGTGGCCTAGCATGTGGCCTACCATGTGCACTTGAAAAGAACGTATATTCTGCTGTTTTTGGATGAACAGTCCTGTAGATACCTATTAAATCCAACTAGTCTATTGTATCATAAGACCACTGTTGCCTCATTGATTTTATGTCTGAATGATACGTCCATTATAGTAAGGGAGGTGTTAAAGTCTTCTACTGTTAATGTATTATTGTCAGTTTATCCCATTTATATCTATTAGAATTTGCTTTATATATTTAGGTGCTCCTGTATTGAGTGCCTGTATGTTAACAAGTGTACCATTCTCTTCTTGTATTTTATCATTATATAATGCCCTTTTGTTATAGGCTTTGTTTTAAAGTTTGGTCTGATATGAGTATTGCTACCCCTACTTTCTTTTCATTTCTGTTTTATTAAATACCTTTTTCTATTGCCTAACTTTC